>NC_056481.1:18040071-18123182 GCF_008729295.1 Plectropomus leopardus | reverse complement strand
GGAACAACCGTTTCAGCTTCTTCTCTTGGCTCGACATTGTCCTGCTCTGCCTTCCTGGTTCTCCTCACCTTGTTAACCGGCTCCTGGGATTCAGTCGTCTCCACTGAAGTGGACTCGAGCTTTTCGTCTTCCTGTTTGGCATTTCTTCCCCTCTTTGCCCTGACTGGAGGCTGAGACTGCTGCTTGGTCTCCACAGCGGCAACCGCTTCTTCCACCCCCTCATTTTGTTCAGTATCGGTTTTTGCCTCTCTTGGCTCTGCGTTCCTCCCTCTCCTGGGCTTTGCAGGTTGAGCGTCTGCTGTAACAGGCTCGTCACTCACAACTGCAGTTTTCTCAGGCTCTGGTTGAGGTGGCTCAGAATGTGTTTGCTTAGTTTTCCTCCCTCTAACGGGCTTCACGACAGCTTCCTCGGCAGGGCGTTCAGAATCATTTTCATTTATTGGAGAAGTGTGGTCACTCACAGCTTCAGTAGAAGTCTCAGGCACCAGCATGGTTTCCTCAGCTTTCTCTGGTGCAATTTCAGGTTGATCTTCAGAGGCGCTTTCTTGAGACTTTGCATTTCTGCCTCTTGCCGTTTGTCTTACAGCAGTTTCGGTTTTCTTCCCTCTTCGTCCTCTGACTGGAGCAGGGACGACAGGATCTTCAGAGTGTTCTTCAGCTCCCTGTTTATCCTCAGCGGATTTGGGCTCGGCCAGTTTCGCTCTTCTACCTCGAACAGTTTTCTTCGGAACGATAGCTGCATCCATATCTGTGACTGTGCTGGTTGCTGCTCCCGCTTCAGGTGAACTCTCAGTTACAGGCGCCGGAGGAACCGTTTCCATGGCATCTGATGATTTATTTTCATCATCTTCAGTGGGCACCACCTCCAGCTGTTCACTGCAGACTTCATTTGCATCAGCTTCTGAAATAATAGAGGACAACAAAGGAGAAATGTTAAGTTAATTTTACAGTTGTTAAACTATCAAATAATTGATCCGTTAAATACAGCGCATGACCCAGGATTTGTGTTTACCAATAAACATCCATTACAAGGTCACTAAAGCAGCTCAGTGAATACTGAGGTATTGAAAATCCACTAAACCCCCCAGAAATCAAAGAATGGATCAATGTTATGAAAAAAATTAAAACAATAATAATAATAAAAATTTTAAAAATCCCTGACATGAATCCATGTTGGCCAGGATGACTGACAGATATCATACCAAGAGACCAGATTTTTGAATTGTATTACAATATGTGGTGATATATAACTATGTGTCCACTGTTCTGTCTTCCATTGCGTATTTTAAAAAAAAAATGTATTTATCCTTTTATATCTCAAATTATTAATTTACTTTTGGGGGCAATTTTGACTTTTGTTGTGCCCTCTTTTGTACACATCTCGTTTATTCTGTAACTATTTTAGTTTTTAATGTTGCCAGTGGAATGACTCATCTGATGTCACACTGTCATGTACCAACTCACTCAAAGTCAAGAATTGATAAAACTGTTCCTGGGGGTGCAGAGCAAATACTTCAGTCACCAACACCTGTTTGTTTATGGCTAAAATGCCTTTTTTAGGTTAGTGGGACATACACAAATGTTAACTCTCCCAGCAATTGAAACACATTGATCTGATCCCTTACTTATACATGTGTTGCATGACGTTGGACATAGTTTTCATTCAGTTGAACCCAAAAACATAAACAAGGTAGACGACATACCTTTAGCCATGTCAGCTTGGGGAGCGTCCTCACTGTGAGTGCTCGGCACATCTTGCTGCTCTGGCACTGGTTCTTCAGGTTGTCTAGCTCTTCTCCCCCTCTTTGGCTTCAGCTCGGCCTTCTTCAGGGGTGCTGCGCTGTCATTTGCTTCCTGGCTGACATCAATTGGGGGACTTGGTTCATTCTCATGTTCTGCCGCCATTTCAGTTTCAGTGGCAACCTCTTGGACTGTTTCAGGTTTATCGTCAGCTTTTCGTCCTCTTTTAGCCTTAAGAGTAACTTTGGAAGGCAGAGACTCACTTTTCTCCACAGTGGGCTCATCATTGATTTCTTCAGACTTTGCATTTCTGCCTCTTGTTTGTCTTACAGCGGCTGGTGCAGCAGCTTCAGCTTTCTTCCCTCTTCTTCCTCTGACTGGAGCAGGAACCACAGGATCTTCAGCATGTTCTACTACCTCCTGTTTATCCTCAGCTGCTTTAGGTTCCACTGTTTTTGCCCTTCTGCCTCGCACGGTTTTCTTCTGAGCGATGTCTGCATCCATTTCTGCGTCTTTGCAAGCTGTCATCTCAGTTACAGGTTCCTCAGGAACAGCTTCGATGGTAGGTTGTGCTGTTTCTTCAGCTTTCTTCCCATGTCTTCCTCTTACTGGAGCAGAGACAATATCTTCAGAGTATTCTGCTACCTCCTGTTTATCCTCGGCTGCTTTAGGTTCCGCGGTTTTTGCCCTTCTGCCTCGAACAGATTTCTTCTCATGGTCAGTATCTGTGGCAGATGTGTCCATTTCCGTGACTTCTCTAGTAGCAGTCTCCACTTCAGGTATATTTACATCTACAGCATCCTCTTTAGGTTGTTCCACTGGTAAAATGTCCTCTGTTGTGTCCACTTCAGGTATATTCTCATCCACTTCGTCCACATTAGGCTGGTCTTCAGATTCTTTCTCATCTACTGCGTCCACTTCAGGTTGGTCTTTGGATGAATTCTCATCTGCCGTGTCCATTTTGGGTTGTTCCACAGCCATCACCTCATCCTCAGCTGCTTGAGACACAACGTCTGATGACTCGTGTTCAATGTGTCCACTTTGCGTTTCCTCCATGTGGTCATCAACGACAACTTTTTCTGCATCCTCTTCTAAAATAAGACAAAGAAAAAAAACCCAACAATTATAATGAGAATACAAGAAAAACAAGTGCTGTTGGGTTTCAGACATGTTTTGACAATAAGATTTCACAGCAAGGACTTTTTTGTGTCATGGTTCATTCAGACAGTCCAACAAAAAATATTTAAGAATGTTTTTAGTTTTCAGACCATATCTTTAGGTATACCAATACAGTATGCCAACAATGGTTCAGGAAACAGATCTCTCCATGTTTTAAGGGTTTGTTAAACACACAATCTCATCATAAGTAATTTCTACATAATAGATTCATTAGTCAACATACCTTCATCAGTGTCAGCTTGGGGAACATTATCAATTGCATCCGATGGCACATTGTCCTGTGGCTCCTCGTGGGCAAGGTCCAGTTCTATAAGGGGGGGAAGACAATAAAACCACAAAGAAATCAGCTCATCAATGTAATGCAGTTTACAAAACTATCCCTAGTAAAGTCATTTATTACCCATCTATCATTTATCTTATCAAACTTAAAAAAAAAAACACACAAAAAACAACTCACCTTTGGCTACAGCTTCTTCACAGTCTGGAGCTGTTTGATCTTCTACCTGCTAAAAAATTAAAAATAAATAAATAAAAACAATTTAGATGATAAGCGTTCCCTTTGAAATAAACCATGCAGACAACACACACATTTCTTATAAAGCTTAGTAACACTTAATAGTGTCAGCCTGTTGCTCCACAGATTAGGTTCACGACAAATCTCTGTAAATGAAAAATGAAATAAGCCTAAATGTTTAGACCAGTGTTATGTCAAGAAAATGATAAGCTGCAAAAACAGCTCGCTTAACTGTGAGTACCTGACACTCATTTTGAAGCTAAACCAAATTCTTTGTTTTTTCAGATTTAAATTAAATGACTCCCTGTAATTTGAAAGAGTGACAGATATTTACAGTGCTAATTAAAATGTTAGGTTTTTTTGCAGTGTTCAGTTCATTGTGTTAGTTTGCCTTATCATACAGCTGAATCCAACTGTTCCTATTGCTAATCACGCTACCTGCCAGTCGCTGTGAGTATCTTTCTCAAATACTTAATTCAAACTAATCCTTTTGATACAATTAAAAGCCGATACATGTGTTTCAATTATTACCTCATTTGTCTCCATTTGTTCTGAAGGTTCAGTCAGTGGCTCCATCATGAGCTCCTGAAGCCCCTCAAAGTCTTCCACTGGTGCATTACTGCTCGGCCTTGGGGTTTTCACGAGTCTCTTGATACCGAAGTTCTCCTCAACAGGCGCGCCCTTCTCTCTGGGAGTTTTCATGAGCCTCTTCACACCAACCATATCCTCCACTGGAGCACTTCTCTCCTTGGGTGTCTTCATTATTCTCTTTACACCTGTGAGACATAACGGTGGGGAGCTCTTCACGTCTGGAGTTTTCATGTCTGCCACTTCAGATAGGTCTTCAGATTCTTGCATTTTTGCTGGTGTCTTCGCAAGTTCCTCAGCATCTTCCAAACTTGCATCAGCGGCCTCTAGAGCTTTGGGAGTTTCCAGAAGTTTTCCTTGGATTTCTTCAAGAGGTTCAGCTTCTTGTTGTGGGGTGTTAAAAATACTCTTAACACCAGTGAGGCACTCTGGTTGCTCAGGCTTCTGTTTGGGAGTTGTCAGAAGCTCCACTCGGATGTCCTCTACAGCTTCAGCCTCCTGTTTTGGAGTTTCCATCATCTTCTTAACTCCGGTGAGACATTCTTGTTGCTCAGGTTTCTGCTTGGGGGTTTTCAAAATCTTCCCTCTCAGGTCCTCAACAGGCTCTGCTTTCTGTCGTGGCGTCTTCATGATCCTCTTAACCCCAGTGAGACACTCCTGTTGTTTGGGCTTCTGTTTAGGTGTCCTCAGAAGTCTCCCTCTCAAGTCCTCAACAGGTTCAGCCTTCTGTCTTGGTGTCCTCATGATTCTCTTCACCCCGGTGAGACATTCTGGTAATTCTGGCTTCTGTTTGGGAGTTGTTACAGAGATCATCTTCAAATCTGTGCACTGCTGTTCACTAGAATGATCAGAGGGAATCTCCGAGGTAGGGGCATCACTGACAAAGCTAGACTCATGGTCATCATTGAGGAGGCGTTGAACAGCCTCACTGTTGTATCGTCTGTCTTTTACAGTTGACGCAACACTCAGTGGAGACACGATCATTTCACCTGTAAAATAAGTCACATTTCATTACCTAACAGGCTTAATCTGACAAACCTCCTTGGTCTTAGCAAGTATGCAGAAAACAAATTTAATGCTTTGGTTCCCCACCACAAACTCTACCTGGCTCCTCAGGCGTGTTCAACACTGATGGTTCTACCACAGACGTGCCCAGGCCTCCCACTGGTGTCTTCATGGTGTTGTTCTCATTGATCGCAGACCTTCTCTTCCTTTCATTTACTGGGGTTTTAAACATTTCAGAAATTCCTGAAAACAAAAATATAAGCAATTACAACACTGAAGTCCAAGTATCATTACTATAATCAATTGTTTCCATTCACCAGAACAGAAAGAGAAGCAATTACCAGTCAAGTCTTCATCCATTTTCATGTTCTTTTTAAGGAGAGCGGTATTGGTGACCAGTCTAGGTGCAGCACCAGTTGGATGTACAACTCTTTGTTTGTGAGCTCGGCCCACAACAATGGTAACAGGTGAATCTGCATGTCCAGTGCTGAAATGGCCTTTGAGTTTTCTTGCAGGAGTCTGAGCAGATTGACAAAGACGTGGTCAGTGCAGTTTGTAAAATATTGGGCATGCTACTATATAAAAAACACTTAAATTAACAGTCGACATGCAGGCTAAAAATAATAAATAATGTAAGTGTTAATCTTCAGTGAACAGACCCAAGACAGTTGCAAGACTAAAAAAGAAACATGTAATTGTTACAATGATGCAAATGTATCCTGTAATCATCACAGTATCATACTTTACCTGTGCTTTGGGCACGGTCTTCTTCTTTGTCTTTGTGGTGACTGCTTTTTTAACTACAGCAGCAACCTGAGCCTTAGGTTGACCAAATCTCACAATGTCTGCCCAGGAATTTTTGGCTGAAATTGATTTAAAAAAAAAAAAAAAAAAAAAAAGTTAAAACATTCAGATTTTTTCATCACCAGTCAGACATTGTAAGATTATCAGTTGAGCATATTTACATGAAAAAATTGAAATGACAGATATAAGATGTTTTTAGGTAAAATGAAATTAAACATAGTAGTTTAATGGCTTTGAGTTTTGCTCTTTTAACCTCTTTCTCCAGCACACAAACACACAGAGGAACTTTACATCAACATAAAAACTTGATTAACACATTTCAGGGTCGAACATACCTTTCATCGATGCCCGTGAAATACCACTTCTTCTGCGCATTAGTTTTGCAGCACTCTTTGCCACGCTTGAGGTTTCCTGAGAGACGCTCTTCCTCTTCTGTGGCATTTTAGGAGTGACTGTGACTGAAGAAGGCACTTTATCAGTGACGGTGTCTTCTGCATTTGGAGATGGTGTGCTGATGCGCGACACAGAGAAGCGCCCTTGTACTTTGGGGGTCTGCACTCCTGGTGTTCCACCAACTGCAGGAGACCTTCCTCTTGCAGGAGACAGACTCTTGGATTTTGGTGACTTCTTTGCAGGTGATGCAGCCTTGGGAGAAGGTGTCCTGGGTTTTGGCGACTTCTTTGCAGAGGACGCAGCCTTGGGGGAAGAGGACCTCGATTTTGGCGATGTCTTTCCAGGAGAGGTTGCCTTGGGGGAGGGGGACCTCGATTTTGGGGATTTCTTTCCAGGAGAGGTTGCCTTGGGAGAAGGGGAACTCGATTTTGGTGATTTCTTTCCAGGAGTTGGAGTCTTAGGAGAAGCATTCTTGGCACTTGACTTCTTGGGAGAAGGAGTCCTCATTTTTGCAGGACTTTCTGGATGCTCTTGGTTAAACTACAAAGAACAAGATCCATTTTTAATGGTCTTATATGAAGGATAACAATTTTAAATTTTAGGTCACACTATTTGAGTTACCATCCTTAACAATAGTCTTACCTGTAGCAAGCCAATGACTGATGCCCGTCTGAGGAGTGACTGTTTGGGTTTAGACACACATAAGCTTCTCCGCGGACTGGCCCCCTTACGTAATGGAGAGTCGGGAGGCAGACGTTTGTCAAATAACTCAGGACACAGGTAACCTCCAAAGGAGACCCGTTTCTTCTTTATTTGTGGGGCAGGTAAGTTGTCCGCAAGTTCTCCACTTTTGCGCTTTTTGGAGGTCTTGTTTACTGGGAAATGAATTGAAAACATTATTGTACATCAGTTGAAAACAAATTTATTTCAACATACTTAAATAATTACTGTAATTCAGTTCAATTTCAACAAATTCCAAGATAAATAATACAGTATTACAATATGTATTACCTTTTTCAACTTCAACCACAGAACTGCCTGAGTTCCTGGGGGATGCCCTTCTAGGACGATCTGTTTTGGGAGAAGTTGCCGCTTGCTCTTCTTGTTCCTGAGTCACTGCAGGTTTTTTCTCCTTGCTTCTCCGTCTCAAAGGTGATGTGGGTGACTGAGCAGTAATTTGCTCAATAACTTCACAGGCAGTGAACCTCTGTGGGGGTGTACGGATTCTCTTCTGGGGTAAAGTTGCTTCTGACTTGGCAGCTTCAACTTCAGGTGTGGCCATCTCATTAGATGGGACCTGGGAAGACCTCCTTTGCTTCTTAACAGACTTTGGGGTTCCTTCACTTGTATTTTCAGCTGCTCTGGTTTCATCAGCTCCAAGAGACGCTTTAGCTTCATCCTTCTGAGGAGTGCTTTTGTCTTCTGTGGAAATTACAGGTTTCCCATCATTTTTCATGACTGAACCCGGTCTTGGAGTGCAATACCTCGAAGCAGGTGTTTGAAGTAAACTGACAGATGATTTTCGAGGGGTCTTGACATCCAGAGATTTTTTGATCATTTGATAGAGATCATTGAAGGGGGAGGTGGTCTTGCTTTGCTGTAGGCCATTATCCTCCTTGGGCTCCATCTCCAGGGACCGCTGGATGTTGTCATGGCTAGCTCCATCTTTCAGATGAGGGTCTATAAATTGGCAAAAAAAAACAAAAACAAACAAATGTAAGGCTTTTACATTTGATAGTATAAATAAAATTTAAACAACTGGAGACTGGAGCAAAACTACAGCCACCAAAGCCATATTTTACAGACCAAGCTGAAGATGCAAAAGATCTGTACTTTGTAAATCATCTTTGATAGGCCATTGACCACTGTGCACTGTAAAATTTGCGATTAATATCTACATATTCAAAACTTTTCTACCATGTTCTGGGAATGCATGCAGATGATTGTGCAACATTATCTTCAGGTAGAGCACTATCATTTTGAATTAAGAATAACCACTGTCACACATTCTCACCTGTGGGCACTTCAGAGATCCTTTTGTCTCCAGTTTCAGTAGTAACTGTGTCCCCCACTTGCTGATCTTGAAGAACCTAATCGTGAGACACTTATTTTTACATTCATAAAATAATCACATGCATCAAGAGTGAAGCAAATTCACACTGCTGCCACACTGTAAAGCTGTAGTGATTAAATATAATAATGGGTAAATTACTTTGAGGGTTTCAGTTTTGCCTCCTGTGGAAGATCTCTTCTTTGGTGTGGGTGCTGGAGGGTATTCAAACCTGAAATAACAATTAGCAACAAATGTAAGTAAGGTCTTAATATCTGTAATGAAAATGGTTAACAGCTAGGAATTGGGACCATGTCTTTGCCTTTTCAATTGCATCCAATATATGTGCACTTAATACATTCTGTCTGCACTTAGATTTAACGTTTCTTTAAATGTGCCCTATGAAAGAGAGGTGACTACAAGGAGACTGTTGGGCCCCATAACTGTAAATCTCTCGTAGAGACAATAGAAACAACATTTGCAGCCGGTCAGAGAGATACTTAATGGCATGTAGACTATGGAAATGATGACTGTGTGAGGTCTAGTGGTAGCAGATAATGCTTATGTCTTAAAGTTAACCGAGTAGATTGTGAATTCCACAAAGTACTTCAGTTTCTGTTGTGTGGGTAGTAACTGTTAGCCAGAGTAAACACATGGTACAAAGTTCAGCAACATCTGACTTTTTCCTTAAGTTGAAATTTATAGTATGTTGGCATTGTTATTTATCAGAACTATGTACCTTAGTACATAACAGGCTTTCATGAAAATCTTTTTAAAAAGCACCCAGAGGTCATAAATATTTGTAGGAATACATCACCTAAATGTCCATTTGTACATCTATAACCCACCAGGTTCTTACTTTGAATTTGGGGGTAAACTTTGTTTTTCTGGCATTTGTTTTTCCACAGTGAAGTGAGAATCCAAAAAAGGCAAACAGTCTTCAAGAAATGCAACCCAAGTCATATGCTCATTTCTCCCCAAACACATGAACTTTTGCTAAAACTTAACAATATAAAATACTAACGCCTACTTGTAGCATACCCTGAGACTAGCTGCACTGACGTTTTAAATCATGTTTTAGCTAAACTGCATGTATTTGAGAAGTACTGAACATACAGCTGAATAAATGAGACTTGGATTATGCTGCAGGAATGTGTTAGAGTTTTTAAACAAATGTTTTGATACAGTTTTAGTGTTGTTTAACATGATCCCCATTTATTTCAATTCATGAAGAACGTTTACCTTTTTTGAATTACCCATTCACAATGGACACAAGTGAGTAAAACAAGCTGTCTTCACAATTTTAAGGTAACGTGCAATGAGTAACTGATGTATAAAATGGCCATTTTGCAGGTGAATTATTTGTCTCAGGGCAAATGTTGACACTAACAAAATCAGTTGATGACTATGGAAGCCAAACACTCACCTGAAAGAACGATCAATAATAGTTATCACATCTCCGTGCTTCAAACGCTCTGACTGCTGCAAAACCACTCCATTGACACGAGTTTGATTCACAGAGCTCAAATTTGTCAAAATGACCTGAGAGAAAAACACATACAGCTCCTTTCACACAGTCTGTCAAACAAACTAATAACAGAATATCAGTGTGGGCTAGACTTCAGCTTTGTATCCACAAAATCAACATTGTGATGATCAAAACATGAATTCATTCATGTGACTTTGCAATATCAACTCCTCATTATGGTATGTAATATATTAAGCTGAAACACAGTGACAAGTTAATGTGGTCATGTTCAAAGTGTGTCGTTACCTCTTTATTTTCATTCAACTCAATTCTGCAATGCTCCTTGGAGACTTGAGGAAGCTGAATACGAATATCGCAGTCAGGCCTCCTGTAAGACCACAAAGAAACAAATGTGTAAATAAAAGAGACAGGTAAGGTGGCGTGTAGCAAGGTTTTCATGTGTGTGGTGCTTGTTCATAAGTAGTGAATTAAATGCTCCCTGGTCTAAAAGTAAAGTGAACTTGTGAACTGGAGATTTAAAAATACAAAAAGAAGTCAGATGGACATTATGCAAGACCAGAAACTGACATGCATACAAGATTTTCACGTCATTAGCAGATGGCCCGCCTCCAAACCAAAGAGGTTTATATAGCACATCTGTCCACCTCAACATGAGGCCACACATCCTAAATTCAGCCTTCCAACATAACATGCAAGTGTTTTCTATCTGATGTGTATCAATGTAAAACTACTGCAATACAGATGAGACAAGTGAAAACAAAGGAGATTTAGACATGGTAGTACAATATCACATCCACAAAATGTATTTTATTGACCTCACCTTCCAAATAAGCATGTTGCAATAAGGGGAAACTCAGTCCCGTCTCCCCCACTCCTCTTAATCACGACTATTTTTCCGTGCAATGGCATTTTCGTAACGTTACCTGGGAACATTAATAAATATGAGTGTCAAACTGCACAGAGAGCTAGCTAGCTGAATAAACAACTGAATGTTAGGTAAACAAGGGTACATTTTTGGAATATAAAAATAAGCATTTTATAGTCAGAAAGCTAGCTTTCAGAAATATTCTACTAACTGGAGGCTAGATGTTTGCGGAAAAAACTCCGTTTCTTCGTGATATTTCGTACGTAAGTTAACTAGCTAATTCAAGTCAGATTGTGATATTTTCTTTTTGGCCAACACAATATTTTACGTCGAGGTAACGTTAATTGTAGCATCTCAGTCATAAAAGGACATTGTAGTGTTACGTAAAGTTAAAAAACACTGCTGACAGAGCTACTACATCCCACGTGCAATCGCATCGATAGTAACATTATAATCGTGTCAGAGCCTCATGTCAACGTAGTAAAAACTTCAAGTGATACTAAAAACTACACGGCAACGTAACTTTTCCAGTGACACATGCTACATTAACGCTAAGTTAAGTTTGTCGAAACTACCTAATGTGGTGACCACGAATGCACGAGACTGATAAACATTTGTAAGCACTATAGTCTTACCTGGAAGTCCGCTCAAAGACACGTCAACTTACGGCAGTCCATAAACATCGACCGGGATGTGGCAAAGAGGAATTTCACTATAATATCATATCAGACTAAACGTACATTGATATGTTACCATACCCTACAATGTACTACACACTCGACGGGCGGCTAACGTATGCTATTTTGTGCAGCCGTCAATGACGTCTCTCGCCGTGAGTGCCGGGGTATCACTCCGCCACACCAAAAACACACAGTTACCTTAAAGAGAGAAATAACTCGGATTAACTGATGTTTTTTAATACCTTGAATGTATTTTACATGACACTACGTTTTAACATGAAACCGTGTTCTCGGCATCCAGTTTTACTTGCATTTATGTGAAAGGGACTATTTTGTTTACGAATTCGGCGGAGCAATCTAACTTCGGTAAATGAATCTGATTTGAAAAACGTTTGAAATTCCGCGCGAATGATTGTGATTGGTTGAGACGTCACAACTCGGTAAGAGGACGGGACTACGTTTTCTCTAGAGTTTGGGCGTCTCTCTCGCTGACCGTCTTCCTAAAAATCAGGTGTAGTAGTTGACCTGAGATTAAAAAATATATGCATTATACCAATTCCAATCAGAAATCTCATTTAGTTTGCAACTTCTATAGGATTTTTCAAAATATCAAAAGGCTCTGGATTAACCCTTTGAAACCTGGAGCGATATCACTTTTCTTGTTCTGCTTTCAGTTGCCTTTCACAAGTATTTAATCTTTTGCAAATCGGTGGGATTCCTTTCAAAAACATGGGGAAATGGGAAACAAGCGACTTGGTTGGAAATGTCCCACAATTTACAAGAAATGGATAGATTCAGAAAATGAATTTGAAAGAGCTCAGAAAAAAATGACTAAGGGAGGAAAAAACAGGGAAAACTATATTTAGGATTATCATAATTACATATTTAACATTTATTACAGAATTATGCATTTTAAACACTTTTATCAGGTCATATCCTTCTTTAATTGTATCTGTTTTTTATTTTCTATTGAGTTTTTTGTTGTTATTGTTTTGGGTTTGGTTTTTTGGGTTTTTTTTTTTTTTAACTAATTTAAAGGTACTTGAACTTTTTACTAATATCTTGCCATTGTGTCAAGTCATTTCCTCTTTTGTGGCTCATTGCCTTCTTCCCATCCCAAAATCAAGCCAATTTGCTCAGATTTCAAAGGGTTAATGGATCTTCAGAAATAACCACAGCTAAATCCTAGTTGTCTGCTGGTTCATGGCAACAGGATCATAGCATTGAGTCACTATCATTTAAAAAAAAAAAAAAAAAAAAAACATTTGTTGCACACATAAAAAACCTTTTTCGCACAGGACATTTTGACATTAATGCAACAGAGCCATCGCTAACATTAAAAGTTACAACATACCAGTGTCAGTGAAACAAGCTTATAGGCCCATACTTGCATCATAATATGCTCTCAACATTGCTAATGGTTAAACAGATCCTTCAGTTTTAACAGTCGCTCTTGCAATGCATTCAGCAGTAGGTGTCAGATAAGATGTGCCAACTAATTTAGAAGCAATCTACTATAAGCCTAAAGTCAAAAACAGATTGGTGTGCCTGGTGCACATAATGAGGTAAAAAAACATCCTTTGATTGTAGTGTTACCCTTTTCTTGCTACCAACTTGTCCTGTGAGGACAAAATAATCTATATAATAAAAATATGTAACACTCGTCCTAGTCTGGTTTGAGAGTTCGTGTTTGATGTAAATTCCTCCAAAACATTCTATTCTTATTTGTGAGTGAGTCTAGTCTATGTGCAGTCCTCCAAACGGCCACTGAATGTCTTATTAACATATGACATTTCCAGCTTTTGCAAAGACATACAACCACCCCCCTTTCCAAATTTTCTTTTTTTTTTTTTTTTTTTTTTTACAGAAATAAGACCAAAGTTTGCTAACATTAGCCACCATAAACTACTGGTTAAATCAGATTAAGTAAGATGGAATCTGCAAAACTGTTGATTGAAACACAGGTGTGTTTCACTTCCTAAGACTTTAACATTTCAGGGGAAGGGTGTGTTATTTCTTATTCAAAAGTTATAACGTTTCACTTAAACCTAACCTAAGCGCTGATTTTTAGTTATCGTGAAGATTCTTTAACTTATCAAGTGCTGGCAAATGTGCAACAAAGAAGAATTTAAATATTAAGAGCAACCTGTAAACACAGTTTACCATCTATTCAATGCTTTGCTTCTGCGACAAGTACAGCAGGCTCCGAGGCCTCCGAAAACAGTGAATACCTTCTGATTTTCCCAGAACTCCTTTCAAAAACTTTTTTTTCATAGACACAATCCATTAAAACCTACCTAGGACCTGCAGCACAGGTTGAAAAGAATGACACACGTGAACAACACAAACACATTTAATATTAAATGTTGGTTTTATTTTTTTAATCTTTTTTTGTTGGTTTTTTTTTGTTGTTTTTTTCCAAAGTCGCTTGATAATCTTGACAAAATTGCAACATATTCCATACTTCTTAAACTGACGGTGTGTCTGTTCCTATTCCAGATTAGCTGTGGAGGGAAAAGTTGTGCGCTGTTCTGGACAGGTGAAGTCCTAAATGATGAAAGCAGCTTTGACCGTACAAATAAAAAAGAACACATGAACGACTCAGAGAGACTCCACACTGGCATCCTATGTCGTAACGTCGCGGGGTTCAGGGGTTAAGTGTCTCTCTGCGCAAGTCCTGGTCTGCCAGGCTGAAAAAAACAAAAGACTGAAGAAAAAAATTCAGGGGCTCAGTAGCAGAGGTGTGTGTATGTGTGCATCTGTGGAGGGTTAAGGGGGTGCAGGACAGAACACAGAACAGGCCAAGCACACAAAATGATTCCTTCCTGAGACATTGGCGTGTGTACAGTAATGATGGTCTAGATGAAACGTGTGTGTTAACGGTGAAGGCGTTTTGGCGTATAGTGAGTCACAGGGTGCAAGGTTGCTCTGGATTCCGGCAAAAAGTCACATATTTGTTTCTACCACAGGTTGCCAGGGGGAGATTTGTGAGGACTTGGTTGACAAACATCACATTTGGGACCTTCACTTGCCTGACCACTGACAGAGCAGAGGTATCACTACAATCTAGTCTTTTCCCGTCCACTACAGATTATCGATCCATTCAGAGGCTACTGAGTATCACTTGTGTTTAATACAGTGTGTATGTACACCATTCTTCACATTTTAACTCTCTTTGAAGCTGCCGCCGCTCACGAGGACACGGCGGGCGGCAAGTGGTGTCCGGCTCACCATTTTCAGAAACACAATCTCTTTCTGCTACATGGCCAAAAAAAAAGCTATGCCCCGACTGGAGTGCTACTTTGTCATCTACTGTATGTAAAAACATGTTGTTGTTTTTTAAAGTGAAGGGCGGTGGAGGAGGTTGAAATTGTCTGTGAAAGCCACATTCTGAACAGCCAGTGATTGGTTAAGGGTCTGTCCAGTATTTAGTAGGACACAAAAACATGAAAGAACTTCCTTCAGTAAAATGTGCTCAAAAAATGTCTTTTCTTGCATCACAAACCTATAAACAAAACACATAAAAGGTATTCTTAAAAAAAAAAAAATCAGGTGAAGCCTAAAACTCTTCATAGTTTTAAAGAAATGAATACAGCTTATATACACAAACTCAAAGGCTACTTAAAATACACCTTAATAATGAATCTTCATTAATTTGATTTCTTGAAAGGACCTGTGACCATATCATACAACCAAGTTCATACAATCATTTTTTTTTCCATTCTCTTCGAAGCAAAAAAAAAAAAAAGAAAAAGAAAAAGAAAAAAGGAAAACAAATCCAACCTGGAATAGTAGGTGAAATTCATTGCGACTTGTTTTCTGTGCACATTTGTGTGTCTGTTTGCATGTGTGTAGACGGGAGAGAAATTTCAACATCTTTTGCTTTTTGTTAATTAGAATAATGTACAAATGTGATAAAACTGAAAGGTCTCTCTCAATACTCTCGATGGGTATGAAAAGATTCAAACAGTGAAGGAGTACAACAATTTCTAATCTCAGAAAAACATGTCCTTGTTTCAACCTGCCGTTCTGTTCCGGACATGTCACAATAGTTCCTTAACTTTTTCTATATATATTTATATATCTTTTTGTACGAAATCTGTTTGTTTTTTCGAAGTTGGAAAAGGAGAAAAGACCCAGAGTCTTTGAGGAGGGAGGGGGGGTCTTTTGACAAGTCCCAAGCTTGCAGTCTGCCTCAGAGTACAACAACAACAAAAAAAAAGTGTCTGGTGTTTTGTCAAGTCAGTCTGTATGCATCGTCCTTGATCGTATATTTGTCCCATGGCGCCCTGTCCACTCTCGGTTTCGTTCAAAACAGCTCTCCACCGCATCCAGATTTGTTTCCATTAGTCTTTTGGAGAAAGGTGGAGAGGGGAGTGGAGGGGAGAAGGAGGAGGAGTCATCAGCAGTGTTTACCGTGTGGTCTCTGAGAGGCATCCTATTGCCCCGGCCTGCACCGGCCTCACCTCCCCTCACATCAGGACGGTGCTCCGGAGTGAGGGAAAGCAGATCAGGAGGTGGGGCTTTGTGTCGTAGGGGAGAGGATGGAGGTTGGCTCTGCCAGTCTACTGTGTTCAGCAGTCAGGGTCAAGCCCCCCCTCCCCTCCTTCACCCCTCCTCTACGGAACGTCGTGGGAGGAGACAGAGAGCATCGGGAGAAGAAAATAAAAAGGTAGGGCCGCTACTATGGCGATTGTGTGGCTGGACTGCTTTGGGCAGAGCTGGGGGACAGACTGGGGCTGCAGCTGCCTGGGGGGGCGCCGCTGGGCCGGCCGCCCGCTGCCCCGCTTTCCAGACCTTCTGAGTTCTCCAGCATCTCCTGGATGAGAGGGGGCATGGAGCCTGGGATCTCCATCTTCAGGGTGATGACGCGCTCAGCTCCTGTAGGGAGGGACGGAGACAGACGAGAAAATGTAAGCTACCAAAGGTCTTACAAAATATGTTTTAGGTATTCATTTACTCTTTCTTTATTCCCTTCAACACAGTTTTAACCCACCCTTTGAAAACCTTCCTTTCAAGAACAAAGGGGGAAGGGTACAAGCAACATGGCCCAAAAAATAACATAAAATGAGTTTAAAAAAGTTACCATACACAAACAAGAAAATGCTGAAAATGACCTATATATACTAATATATATATATATATATATATATATATATATATAATATATATATATATATATATATATATATATATATATATATATATATATATATATATATAGGATTATTAGAAAGTTATCTCGTATATTTTTTCTCTCTTACATATTAAATCTAAAATTAGATAACATAGACAGATAGATAATTCCTTGCACATTTTCCCTATGTTTTTTGGAGATAACTTTCTAATAATCCTCCCCTCTTTTAAAGCAGCATAAAAACACTGGTGACAAGTGACAAACCTTTAGCACTGATGCTTCTCAGATCGGTGATCTTCATCAGCATCTTGGGGAACATGTGAGGTTTGTGGGGCCTCCTCCTCCTTACGTAAATCTTCAACGCCTCCAGAAGGGGCTCTTGCAGGATATCCACCTTCTCTGCCTGTTCCAGGTCTTGACGATCTGCAGAGAAAACACACAAAGTACAGATACAACTGAGTAAACAGTCCACCACTGTAGTAATCATAGTTTTAGCCACTAGGTGGTGCTCTATGAGCGAGCGCAGCAGAGCCACCCTGCACATCACACATTTCATCCACACACAGGGGTGACACTCAGTCCAGGTCTCAGCTTTGATAAACTCTATATAAACTAGCCAGTTGCCTGATGGAGAGGGGCTATTGCTTACGTACAGGGAATTGTTTTCTACATATAATTTTCCAGGTACCCCTAAAGAATTGTGTAAATGACACATTTTGGAAAAATACCTGATTGTGAATGAGGTTAAATAAGTGTCCTTCAGAATTTGTTCATAAGTATTACCCTGCCAATCACTGCATACAGAAGTATTTAAAAAGACATAAGCAAGAACTACTGTTATTATAGTACACTCTGAAGCTGTTTTACACCTTTTTTGGCATTGTTCTCAAACCAAGAAATTTGTGATGGACCAGTGCAGATTCATCATGGACCATATTTTTAAAGACTTCAAATTATTTTGGGAAAATGTGGTCTTTGGCTTTCTCAATTACCAAAGAAAAGCAGACAATACATTTTTAAAATAATTCATTTGGTAATGACTTTAGCAAAGTGCTTCATATGTGAATATAAGTTTTGCTGTATGTCTTATAATGTTTTTATTTATAAAAAAAAAAGGATTTTTTTTTTTAAATGCAAACAGTCTGTCAACTGGCAAAGAGAATGTTCAATACGTTTTGAGGAGACTTGTCATACCTCCACACAGCAAACAGATGGCGCTGAGCAGCCCCGTCTCTGCATCATCCATCTCCAGAGGGAGGAGCTGGTTGGCAAAGGCAAAAACCAGGTCGGTGAGGGGACCGAAGCCAGCGTTGTGCATCTGGGTTCGGTTTAGCGTGAGTCCATCTGAGAAAGTCATGGTGTCTTGCTCTGGCGTGTAGCGTGTACAGATCCGCAGTATCTGGGAACAGCAGAGACACAACGGGTTGTTGAGTGTTTAATTAGAAATGTGAACCACTCCTCTAAATTTACTTCTTTTAAAAAGTCTGTTGGGTGAAATTTTGTGGATAAAAAATTGCTGGGCTGTTCCTACCAGGATGTCCAGACAGGCAGCTTTGAGCAGAGTGATCTGGTCGGCGATGGTGAGCGTTGTGAAGCCGGGCAGCTGCTTAGCAAACTCCACCGTCTTTATGATGCACTTGGTGGAGAGTTCACTGAACTTGTCCCACAGGTCTACATCCAAGGATACACGTCGTTCTGAGCTGTTAGTCTGCAAGGAGGGGAAGAAAGTTTGAGATATTAGTTAGAAAACAAGAAAACAAGTCCAGATGACAACAAATCAGCAAAGGTGAACAAAGTGCCGGTGTCATGCTACTGACCGTAGTGTATTTGCCCAGCTGGCAGAGAGAGGGGAAAGTTTCCTGGTGCGCCTTGCGAACCCTGTCGATCATCCGCTCTGTGTCGGGACTCAGCACGTAGCTCTCTGTGCACTCCTGCTTCTTCTCATCCTTTTTCTTCTTATTCCGATCGTTCCTCACGGCTGCGGGGGGGAAGGAAATGGGAGAGGTGATGAATACAAGTGATAGTAACTTGTGGCTTTAGTGACAAACTTTCACTGCGGTGAAAACAGAATTAAATCTGTACAGATTGCTTTGTTTTAATACATGCTAACAACCACAAAGCCCATAACAGGGTTCATACAATTTTTTAACAATACATTTCCATGAGTTTTCCATGACTTTAAGGCATATTTTCAAGACCATACATTCTCTGAAATGACCATCGATACATCTTACTGGTTCTTTTCTCATTACTATATAATAGCTTTTTAGAAAATATATTATTTAGAACAGGATTAGAACTTAATATTTAAATATAACTTAGGGACTCAAAAAGTGTAAGAAATGAAATGCAAATGTGCTTCCTGGACTCAAAGTCAGTCTGTCCAAGGTGCTCTTTGGGTGAGGATACCCTGAGACTTGAAACAGGGTGGATGAACATTATAAAAACACCTTTTGTTCCTTAAGATCTGTTTAACTCCCTGATGAAGTCTTGATGCCGAAACACGTCAGAGTGTGTTTTTCAGGTCCAACAATTAACAGCATTTTAACATTTTAAAGAGTGATTTTCCAATAACTTAGGGACTGTTTAATATTCATAGGGAGTAGAAAAGGGAAAGCATGTCAAAGTTTTTTTTTAAGCACTGGGGAGGGACTTGTTTTTTATTTTGGCTTTGGGGGAGGGGCATACAACTTTAAATTGTTGCATTTTGTATTATTTACTCCTGATTTTCAAGAAAATATAAAGACATGCTTTCTTTGAAATATTGCTTCTTTTTTTTCTAAAAAAAAATGTTTTGGCAAATTTTACAGGAATCATTTTGGCTTTTTTTTTTCTTTAACAATTGCCAAAATTAAGCCATTTATCACAACCAGAAACTCTAAACTAGAAATTATCTTTTGATATTAACATTTCTGATGGTTTTTGAACACATTGTGTGTTATGACACAGGTTTCCATGACTTTTCCAAAATTTTCTGGGTATATTTCAGTTTTCAAAACTTTAACAGACCTTGATATTGCTATTTGCAAATTACATGACTTTTCCAGGTTTTTCATGACCATACGAACTGTGCCATAATTCCCACATAAGCACTACCACAAGGTAAACTGAGACTGAGATCGCAGTCATCAGCAGGAGAGGATGCTCTGTCTGCAGCAAACAGCAGCAGCAGCCGCAGCATCACTTCTCTCGTCCTGTGCTATGAGATAAATGTTGTGAGACGTCTCCATCGACGAAGGGCTATGGTAATTGAGGGAGGAGGGGAAAAAAAACCTTGAAATACTCCAATGCGGTTTCCCTCTGGGCGATCTGGCTGAGAATAGTGTGCTCACCCCAAATGACAAAAAACACTAGGCGGGGTGTTTAGCATTGGAATCCCATTATAGGCTCCATCCATTTCTCCTAGCCCATCCAGACTGGGGTGCGTGTTAGCTGTGAGGGGGTTGTGTGTGTGTGTGTGGGGGGGGGGGGTGGGATGTGTGAGACGGGGTGCTAGTTGATAAATAGTGGTGGGGGATGGAGCTATCCATAAGGCTGACAAATTGCCACAGCTTTCATTAGGGGTCCTGGCTAATCTAATAACATAATATGACAAATATCCTGCCTCTAATGGTTTTAAAAGGGCTCGGCTGCTGAGCCAATACCGGAAAAAAAAAACCTTGCAGCTCTCTCTCTCTCACGTGTCTCTCTCTCTCTCTTTCTGTTATACAACACACACTCTCATCTCTTCATTCTCTCCAATGCACACCATCTCCCCTTTCCAAAATTGTATTGCTTGCACTTTAAATCATCCCACTTTCCTAAACTCATCTCTATCAGTTCTCTCATCTTTTTCCTCCCCTCCAGGTACCTGGATCTCCCCTTGCCGCTGACCTGAGATCGGATTTTCCTTGTCTTAATCCTAACCTTGACCATTAGGGGTGAGAGCACTCAGGCTGATGGGAGATCAGTGTCTGTGACAGAGGGGCATGGCCCGGGGCCAGGGAGGGATGCACTACTCGGCGCTGCTGCTCATCCATCAGCCTGCAGACAGGCCTCCCTGCCTGAGAGAACATGAAGGGAAGGAGGAAGGAGGGGGCTGGAAGTCTGATGCTGCACTATGTTATTGCTAAGCACTGCTCGCCACAACAAGAAACGAAGAAGACCCTGCTGTGCAGATAGAGCACGGTAATGCATTACTTGCTAGCGTTTTATTGGTACTTGTGGTGGGGTGGTGTAGTCACCAAAACACATATTCAGCAGTAAACAATGCCGCAAAGTACTACTTGAATCACCGTATTATACTGTATGTTATCATGGGCGAATCATGAGACAATGGGCCCCTGGCTCAGACATGCAAAAGGCCCCACCACCTCTCCTACATAGGACAAAGACACACAGACTTTGTGCTGGCTTTGCCCCGTTTTTGTTTCTGCACGTCTCTTTGTGTTAATTTTCTATGTTCTTTGTGGACGTTTTGTGTTTCTTTGTAAATGTTTTCTGTTTTGCATGTCTTTGTTGTTTTGAGTCTCTTTAAAGGTCAATTTATCTCTGTCATTTCTTAGTGTCCTTTTTGGTCATTTTGTGTCTTTTTGTTTGTCATTTCATTCGTCCTCTGAGGTATATTTGTGCCTTTTGGTAATTTTGTATCATTTTGAGGTACATTTGTGTCTCTTTTAAGGTCAATTTGTGCCTCTTTCAGGTTTATTTGTATCTTTTTGTATATTTTTATTTTGTGTATCTCTGTAGTTATTTTGTGTCTCTTTGTAGTTCCTTTGTATCTGCTTGGGGTCAATTGGAATCTCCTTCTGGTTGATACATGTTAATTTCAGTGGCATTTTGCAGAAAAGGCCAGGGGCCCCCTAACACTTCGGGCCCCAAAGCCTGTGCCTGGTAGCCTCATTTAGTAATCCATCCATGTATGTCATGATGGGAATTTTATAATAACCATGTCAATGAAAACAAGCAAAAAATAAATAAAAAACTTCCAAATTCCATTTACTTAAATAAGCTAATTATGTCTTAGTGAAGGAACATCCTCTTAAGCAGCCCTCAGCTTTTGAGGCCAGTCGCATATAACAGTAGTAATCTGCTGAACGTATTTGGGCCAGGCCTGCTTGTGGCGCTGATTGGGAATCGGTGTCCTGTCTGCCATGAGGGGAGGGGTGGAGGGCCGCAGCACAGTCGATGTCCAATTAATTCACAAATAAAAGTGGGGCATCCCTAGCGCCCAGACATTACCCGCGCTGACAAATTGGCAGCACAATCATAAGCCGCACAACACAATTTAATGAAGTCATTAAAGAACTATTAGGCACGACTGGCGATCTGTCATGGCGAATTGCCACATGCAATAACTTGGAGGGGGGGGGGACTGGAGAGTGGGAGTGAAAATGAAAGAAATACTGCCTTGCTTTTATTATTGTGTGTGTGTGTGTGTGTGTGTGTGCATCGACTCAAATGTGCATTTGATGTTTGTATGCGTGCTAACTTCAAGCAATGTATCTTTCAAAATGCATTATGAGAATATGAATGCTAATGGGGAGCTTGCATCCTGGATTGTTTGCGGTTACGTGTTCATTGCATAAAAATGATTTACACGAGCTGCCGTGTAACGTGAACAGAATACTGTGACAGCGTGCACACACACACACAGCCATCACTCAATCATCTGTTCGCGGAGTGGATTTCAGCTGCAGTGTGCAGTTAATAGACAATTTCTGTTAGTGCCTCGGTGTGTATGTGTGTGTGTGTGTTTGCGTATGTGTGTGTGTGTTTGTGTCTGTATACAAGACAGAGAGAGGTGGGCAGACAGGGATAATTCGTGTGAGGAAAATTAAAGCGCTGGCAGCTCGTCCATCACACAGATTAAATTCAATGGAAAGATAAAAATGTCAATGTTCCCCCTGCTCCTGCTGCTCGCAGCGCAGAGCCACCGTCGACAGTGATGAAACTTTCTCCCTCTCCCTGTCCTCCAGCCTCTCTCATCCCTCCTCCCCCCTTTTCTGTTCTCTCAAGTCTAGATTTTCATTCTCACTCACACTGAGTTCAATACTCTTTCCTCTCACAGCCTTCATCTTTCTCCTCTATCCTGCCTTCCTTGGCTGATGTTATCCTCCACTTGCGCTGTTCTCCATCATTCTCCGCTTCATCTTATTTTACTTTTATTACTTTTTCTATCGCTGAATAACACCTTCCTCGAGGAACATGTGGGCGATAGCTTTTTTTTGGGGGGGGGTGATAAAGGGAAGCAGGAACTGAGGTATGGTGGCTGGTGTGAACTCAGAGACATAAATTCAGTTTCAAGAATTGTGCAACTCAACCATATGATCATCCCCGATGCACAATGTCAGCAGTGCGAATGAAGTTACTTTAGCTGAAATGTGTTTTAAATAAGGCATCATAGAAATACTGCTTGAGAATCTGGTCATTCCTGACCTTTAAGGCATGTAAGGCTTTAACACAAAGCACAGTAAACTGTCTACCTTTTATTAAAATTTACGGATTTCTATAAGCAGTCCGTACATTGAGCAAAGAGTGACTTTTACCAAATTCAGATATTTTAATTTGAATATTTTTAGAGTTGAAACTGCAACCCCTGTTGCCCTAAAAATGGGGCATTGTGTAAAATGTAAACAGAAACAACAGTGATTTGTCAATCATTTTTGAGGAGAAAATCGGTTTTCTTTTTTTCCATGAGACATTTTTCTAATACAGTTATTCACATGAAATTTAAACCAGGCATTGGTACCAACTATGATAAAGAAATCATAACATTTCATTTGTCTCCATATTGGAATGACACAGGAAAAAAATGAACATGTGGACTAAAATGTATTGTTTAGAGTGCCAGCTTCAAGACGCTTCCTGTATGGAGAACTTATTGTTCAGATTGGACTTTGGCCCATTCTTCCACACAGACAGTCTTTAAATCATCAAGATTTTGCGGGGGTCCACTTGTGAATTTTAAGTAAGATATTTCATTTTCAAAACTTTTTTCATAACACTTACTGATAGTTCTGAGGGACATGACCCTAAAATACTAATACCATGAAATTAAAGGGTATTTTTTCTACAACTGTATTCTTGACAATATAACAAAATACTGAAAAATATTTTACTATTAATTAAACAAAAACAACAACTGCATCAATGTTATAGTTTTATGCAGCAGATATAGTGTGACTCATGTTGAGAGCCACTGCTCTGGTCTAAGGGCAATGTGTTTTTTAACTGAGCCAGTACTTTTGTCATGTTTTAGCTATCTGAATATGATTGTTAACTGCATTTTCTTTCAAGATCTATTGTAAGTTAACCTTCATTTTGTGCATAAGTCTCGGTCTTTTTCGACCACACACTGTCAGGTTGATGATAATGTGGCACCAGGCTTACAGGCGTTTCCCTTGTAACCCTCCGCTTGTTCCTAACACCCCCCTCCCTCCCTCTGACGCCGTCTTGCTTGGCATTGCCACCTGGCAGCAGGCCTGGCACTGTCATCTGGAGCTGTCTGCCGACAGACACAAGGTCACCCGGACGTCCCCTGGCGCCAGCAGGGGGTCCACCTTCTGTGTGTGTGACAGGGAGTGTATGGTGTGTTTAAGCGGAGCTGTCTGAGTGCATTTCTGTTTAAGCCTTTTTATTCATATCAGTTTGTGTTTGTCACTTTGCATAATTTCAGTGTGTGCATGCAATTATGCACAAGCATGCATTTTTTTGTGAGCGTGTTGTTGTGTCTGTGTGTGTGTGTGTGTGTGTGTGTGTGTGTGTGTGTGTGTAAGAGGCAGAGAGACTCCCTGCTGGCCCCAGATGGCCAGCCTCTCCTTCCTCACCAGCCCAGACCAGTTTCACTAGCCAAAGTCACCGTTGAGGACACAAGACAAGCAACGGGCACGCTCTGCACAAAGTGGCCACAATAAGAAAAGGGTGTTTCTGTTAAACTATGAGCAGATGAGCAAAAGACGCTCAAAACCTATGATAAGAAAATTTAAAGCCTACATTCCATTCCAAAAAACACTATTAGCTTGTTCACTACTACTTTTTCGCCACTAGATGGCTCTCCAACTCCAGTCTATCCGCCTGTTGTGTGCGCTGTGTGTGTGTGTATGTGTGTGTGTGTGTGTGTGTGTGTGTGTGTGTGTGTAAAAGAGCCGGCTGCTGTGATCCTTCTAACCATGATTAATGGCCCCATTCAAAGGTAAGGAGCTCAGAGGATAACTTCTTTTACTGTAAGCCACAGTGCTGTGGCATGGGGAGTGCTCCCTGCACTCGCTGTAGCAGAAAGATGAGGTAAATAGCGCTGTGGAAGACAGGAGGCAGAGAGGGATGGAGCAAAGGGAAGCTGTCTGCATGTGAGTCTAAAAAGGCCCGTGAGAGGAAGAGAGGTGCCACACTTTCTGTCTGCTTATTATTAATCTATTACTAAGCATTTATAAGTATTCATGAGGACAAATGTGTCCCATACACACATTCTGGTGATGTGTAAAATGATAGCGAGTGTGTGTGTAACAGTGTGTCATGTGATCGGGCTCTGCTGGCCTCTGAGTTCTCTGTGGTCACACCTCTTCCAATTACTTTATCAAGTCTGACTGCCTGCGCGTATGTGTGTGTGAGTTTGTGTGTGTGTGTGTGTTCACACAGCCCCTGGGGTGCAATGATGGGAGCAGACGCCTGCTCTTTCACTCTCGGCAGGTGAGAACATATTCATCACAGAGGCCTGCCAAGCCTGGCGACACCCTGACTGTTATTGCCAGTCTGCATCACTGCTGCCCTTTGTCTGGTTTTTTACAGCGGATATTCTCTTCAAAGTAAAACCTCCCAACTAAAAAAAATAAAAAATAAATCATTTTAAGCATCAGTGGGTGAGGAATTAATAGTAACAGCTTTGATTTTCCTTTAAACTTGTTTAGATGAGCACCAGAATTTTCTCATAAAAATGACAAATACTGACAGTGTGTGTCTCCACCCAACAAAGTTGTAAATAAATAATAAATCAAGCAACATTCACACTTGAACTGCCACCAAAGCTGATATGTGTGTGCATCAATAATGAACGCTTATGCAATGTTTCAGTGGAACAAATGTCAACAAATGCTGCGGCTTAGGACTTCCTGCAGTGGTAACAATCATGCTAACCCCTCTGGGATTAAAACAACTGTGATGAGATCAGTGCTTGGCCCCCGGAGAGCCTTGTGGGAGGAGCAGGGAGGTCTGGGTAACGTAGTTTTTTAAAAAATACTTACACTCCTTAGACATCCCGACTTCCAGGCACTTCTGCAGCCGACAGTACTGGCAGCGGTTGCGGGTGACTTTGTTGATGATGCAGTTCTTCTCCCGGTGACAGGTGTACACCATGTTCTTTTGGATGCTTCTCCGAAAGAAGCCCTGTGTGACAGAGAGATGGAGAGGTGAGGAGACAAGGAGAGAGGAAAGGCGCTTTGCGGAGGGATGGGTGGCAAGAGAAGTGCGAGGGAAATAGGACTATCATAGCAAATGCAAATAACTGAATGACTTTGTAAACATTCTGGTGTTGTTTGCTGCTGCGTGTCCGCCCAGAGTAAGGTGATATTACCACTTTTATTATGTGCTTTGGTTGCAAACTGTCGCCTCATATGTTGACAATGTTCATGATCCACCTTTTCATCCAGTTCTTACTTGTAAGGTTAACCCTTTGAAACCTGAGCAAATTGGTTTATTTCTTTCAAAAACATGGAGAGAAGCCAATGAGCTACTTAACAAGACATGGCCAAAAAACTTACCAGAAATTAATTATAAGGCACAAGAAAATTACTTGAAAATGAGCAAAACAAGAAAAAAAATTCCCCAAAATCGGATAATTATATTCATTTTTTTTCTGTGGCATATTTTTTAAACATATTATTATATTAATTATATAGAGAGATTTGTGGACATTTTACCCCAGTTTTTTTTTTTTTATAATTTTCACATAAATAACTCATTTTTAGTTCATTTTCTGTCACCTTTTACTAATTTCTTACAATTTGTAGGATATTTCTTGCCAATTGCTCATGGCCTTTCCACCTGTGTTTTCGAAAGAAATCAAACCAATTTGCTCAGGTTTCAAAGGGTTAAATGGCTTGTAAAAAGCATCTGAACACAGCACAAGAACATTGATGCCAATCCAAGATTCTAAGGGTTAAAAGAGTTCAGTTCAAAAGATGCCAGCAGATTGGTTATGTGCGGCTGCAGTTTAAGGGCAATAAACTACCAAACACTTAAATCCTTAAAGGGCTTATTCCGCAACATAATCTGGACAGAGACTAATAGTTGGTGAAGTGTCACCATTTCTTGAGGTTGCCCATCGGCTCAGTGAGGGCCACCGCAACACTAAAATTCCTTTGAAGGTTGGGGCAAAAGGCACAGGGTTACTGGGTGCCACATAACCGTGGCCTAGTTTACACAGCCTGAAATAAGCAATTCTAGATCCAGGCCAAGCACGTATTATTAGAGAGAGACAGGGAGAGAACATAGGCTGAACATAGTGTTGTGTAAGATAAAAAAAAAAGGAATCCCTCTTTTTCTGTGTTTTCAATCCAACTAGATCAAAGAAAATACATTTAAAAATTTAGTCCATGAAGTAGAGGACAAATTATAATGAGCTCATCTTTGGTCACTGAGCTGGAACGAGAGATCTTCGGGGAGGCTAACTATGTTTTGATTGCACAACAGCAAGACACAGAAACAGAGGAAATGATCGCTGCCTGATAGATAACATGAAAAGCCATGCATTACAGCATATATTCTCCTTTATACCACGCAAAACCAACAGAATCAACCTCTGCAGCCTTTACAATCCCTCATGTGTCAAAATAATAAAAAGAGGTTAATGCAAATCAGCCATTGAGTACTCCGCAAGCATGGCTTGGGACATGTGTAATACAGGTCAATGTTGATATTGATGTGACACAGTGGGACATGGAAGAGTGGGTGGGGCTAGCTGGGGAGAGGAGGAGGCAGGATGGAGTGTGGTGTGGTGGGGTGGCTGCCAGGGAGCCCCATCCCATGCCGAGGGATTAGCCCTGCTAGCCGACAGATGGCCGGTGGACCTAAGCCCGCAATTTGTCCCTCCCGGATCACTGGCCTCTTCTCACATCTCCTGTTCACCACCGCAGAGTGGAAGTGATTCTAATGAGGAGGAAATGTGTATAGTTTGTAATGTATCTGTTTAAAGAAGGTGATAGCTTTGATTATACATAAAGTGTTTCAGTCCACAGGTCTTTAAGTGAATCACACACCACGTGCATGAGTCACTTACACGTTTTTTTAGTGTCTGCGATTTATCTGTCTGTCTATCTATCTATCTATGAATCTTTTGATTTGCTGACCATACGTGACATTGTTTAAAGGAAAAAAGTTTAATAAAGTAATGAAGATCACATTACTTTGTAGGCATATTTGTTTGTTTTCTTAGAATTTATTTCATTTATTTTTAATTTATGGAATTTTTAATTACTATCAATATTATTTCTTTATAGTTATTTTATGTTATTATTTAGTATATATAAACACACACACATATATACATACATTTACATATACATTCATATATATATACATACATACATACATCAAACAAAGCGTAGAGAACGGAGCTTGTAGTTTGACGTTAATTCTCTCTGCTGATGCTGAGGGATAAATCTATGGTCTTTGTGTGCATCTGTGCATGCGTGTATCATGTCCCCTTTGATTCGACTGGGCCCTGACCCTGACCTCAGTGTCACATGGGATTGACCCACTCCCTCCTCGCACCACGAGGCTCAGGTGCCCTCTCGCGGCACCTCCTGATTGGCTGTTGCTACCGGCTCGTGGGCCAGTCGATTGTTCCTGCCCCCTTCCCCCTCCTCTCCTTCTTTTAGGAGTCATTGCTTCCTGCGGCCCTTAAGCCTCTTTTTGTATCACCGCTTAATCCACCCGGCGACAAGAGCCCTCAGCGGGCCTGTCAGCCACCCTGCAGCGTTCAGAGGAGATGAGAGCTGCGAGAGGAGGGAGAGGAAGGAATGAAAAAAGAGAGAACGGCAACAGCACATACGTGATTGCATGTGTCATGTCAACTCATGGCCGTCTACCTGGCGTGCGCTACGAGCCTCGTGCATTTATGAGTGTGTCAGTGCCTTCTACTTTGCATATGTGTGAGGAAATGCTTTATTAAGAGGAAAACAGGGGGGAGTCTGGGGTTGGCGAGTTCACAGGGAAGCACAGGAATCCTCTCTTACGTGACTTTCACACTGTGCCCAGATTAAGAGTGCGTTCCCAGCCTCCCACTGCGCCCGTGCATGTGTGTGCATGTGTGTGCCCTGCCTCTATTACGAAGCAGCTACCGCTACAGCCCACACATTAGTAAAGACGGATGCTTGGTAAGAGGGCTGAAAAACACAGCAAATAGGGGACATTCTTGCTTGAAGCGGCGGTTGGGGATTTGGGGAAATATTGGTCGCTTGCTTGCCTCCCATTGCAGGGGATACCAGGAGGAGATATCGCCTGCTGCGCGCTGCTGTGCCTCCAAGACAAAAACATAAACATGAGGGGGTGGGCATGCATATTTAATGTTTAAGTGTTAATATCTGGAGGGGAAAAGAAGTGCAATGCCGGTGAGTTTGTGCGGGGGGTAGAACTTAAACAACAAACGAGCGAGCTGTCTCCAAGTAGCAGAGCTCAACATCCCCCTCCTGTTTCCTCTGTTCGCTGCAGCCCCCAGGAAATGCCTTTGTAGTTTGGCACGCTGCAGCAAAGCCGACGCTGCTAACCCTCAACTTACCCCGGTCTCAGATGAGACAACCATATACATTCACATGCCTGTAGTGTTGAATTATTGAGTATGCTATGCCAAGTCATCTCCTCTGAAGTCAGAGATATGGAGAAGGCATCCTGAATTTTTCAAATTAGCACTGCAGCGGTTGAGTGGGCAGACAGCCGGCTCATGGACAGAGGTAGTAGTGACTGAGGCTAGCTGGGGATATTTTTGTCGTTTCAGCCAACATTTCTAATGAGTATGATATCAAAAGTTGTTGGGTTCTTTGGTGGCGATGATAAATTAATCCTAGAATTAAGCTTTCATACCTTAGTTGCAGCGCTTTCGGGGGATACTTTGTATCAAAACAATGTGGGTAGTATGTTTCGATGAACTGTTACTTTTCTCCATCTCACCAGTGTCTAGATATCCCTTCTCCACCCTGCTGGGAGAAACTCCTGTAAATAATGTAATTTACATCATTTGGAGGTGTTTCACTGCTTCTTGGGGCTGTTGCTCAAACTACAAGCTGTACTTTTGGATTTTCGCAATGAGTATTGAGAGACTAACCCGCTCCTCTCTCTGTGCCTCAAACTCTGACCGAAATCCTATCAAACAGCAAAAGAAGGCAGTGCTGATCAAATATTAACAAAGACTAGTTGGCATTGTAGTAGTTGTAGGTTTTCTACCTCTTGAACAAAAGCACCCTTTTTCTCTGTTTTCTCTGATCATTTAACACAAATTTAAAAAGTATTTTATTTTAGTCTTTTTACTGCAGAGATGGCCTTGTTTTATATAAGAGCTTTCTTTATATCCGTGAAATACTTCTTTAAAGAAGCAGCGTGTAGGATTTAGTGACATCTCGCCGTGAGGATTGCAGATTGCTCCATTTTTAAGGAGGTGTATGTTTCGATGAAATAAACGTCATAATTCTCAGAGTCAAATGTTAGTATTTACTTGTACTTTTACTCTCAATACTTATACTTATGATATAATACTTAATATCATAAAATTAGTTTTGATGAAGCACAGTAAATATCAGACACTTTTAAAGTTTTACTCAAGTAATTTTCTAATAGGTGACTTTAACTTCTAACAAAGTAATTTTCTGGTTAGATATCTGTATCTAAAGCCAGTGTTTGGTTTGTCCACTCTGGGCTACTGTAGAAACATGGCGGTGCAACATCACAATCACTGCGGACGAGGACCCGCTCCCTATGTAGATGTAAACATCTCATTCTTGATCATTTCAGGGTGCAGAGAGCATGTCAACAACTGATGGTTAAACTTGTGAATGAAGTTGTCATTATTCAAGAATATGCACCGCACAAAAACTGCTGGGTGATGAATTAAAACATCAGCTAAATCCCAAATGCACAATAGCCTCTAAAAGCTAATTACAGTGTCAATTCTGACACAGTTTCTGAGCTGTCAGAGAAAACAACACTGAGATCACTAAGGAGAAACAACTCATTACTCAAGTTTACAGCTTGTCTATTGTCTGACCTCCTTCTATGTTTATCACACTGCTACAGAGTTTTTACCTGCCATTAGCAAGTGTCACACTGTTGTGTGTTTAACACGTTTTCAATGCCTCCTTTTCACTATTATACTGACAAGCTAAAACCTCATATAATGATGTGAAAAGACCAGTCTGCTATAATGCACGTGACCGCTTATCATTGCACAACCGCTGCCTCTGCTTGAGGCAACATGAGGTGTGTTTAACACAGACACTTACCGCAGAAGAGATTTCATACTTTTACATCGGTCTAACACAACCACACACACACACACACACACGCTCTCACCGAGGGCTGTGATCTAGCCTCGTTATTTCACTTATTACCCATTCAATCAGATGCTATTAGACAAAGGGGAGCACTGTTAAGCGAACACAATAAAAGCACTTTGGGGCTTGAAATGGCCGCAGAGATGCTGCAAACCTTTGTGAGATCAAAGTCTTTTTAACATATGTAAGCACCTGAAAATAAAAGTGCACAGTTAAAATTTCAAGCTTTCCCACGGTAACATCTTCTGCCTGTGCTGAATGTGTAGAAACACAAAATTGCTAAGTGTTTGGTAACACTGGTTTAGAAACACAATTGTGAAACCCCCATTATGTAAGAAAAATCTGGTGCGTCACGCACATTATTCAGTGTTATCTTGACAAGGACACACATGCACCATCTTCCTTTTCTCTTTTTATCTCTCACACACACAAGCCTATTATTTCTCAATAAGCACACACTTGTGATATTATATTTCCCCTAACCTGAATAAAAGAGTAACAGATTTTATATGAAGGTAAGTAAATAACCTAGGTTAATATGAAATTACTTGAGTCATAAGCAGTGATGGGAGAAGTATTCAGATCCTTTACTTGAGCAAAAGATCTACTTAACTAACAACACTGAAAATATTTTTACAAGTAAAGTCCTGTATTGTACTTAAGTAATAGTAAGTATATTCAGGAAAAGTACTTAAAAGTATTAAAAGTAACAGTAACAGTGAGGAAAAACATTCATAACATAGAGAAAGAAAACAAAACCCCCCAAAACCTGAAAATAATTTTTAAAAAAAGAAAAAAAAACCCTCAAAATAAAAAAGACCCACCCCAAAACCTCAAAATTATCTTAAAAAGAAGACAAAAAAACCATCCCCAAACCTCAAAATTATAAAAGAAAAAATACTTAAATTGTTATAAAAATAACTTTAATTTTTTAACTTTAATTAATTTTCTCTGAATCGAGTGATTAATCAACTAACCATATTTTGTTATATACCACCACTGGTCATAAGCATGTTTATATCAGCGACGTAGGAATAATCTTGAATATCATGTCCAGCAACACCCAAAGAGACTGCTGGGCAACCAGCAATAAAAGCGACTATGTTAAAAAGAGGCTGCATATGCACCAACCTCAAAAACCCCACAAAAGATCTTAATCAACCACCGGCATATTTCATATCAAAAGAAATGAGGCCATTTTAAATAGATGAAAAGCCTGGCCTTTTAACATTGTTTGATTGCATGTTTTTCACTAAAAATAATGAGTGTTCTATTTGCGATGCAATAATTATGGTTGATTCTTCACAAAATGTACGGTAAAGAGATTCCAGTATGTTTTAGAGCCATTTCAAGAGGTTTAAGCATATTTTTCATGATCACTGGGATTATATCATAAATCACAATTATTTCGGTCAGGACAGTCACAACATGGAATTTTCATATTGTCTCATTCCTATAGACAAAAATCTACCAAAACCAAAAACATAATTCCCTAAATGTTGGAACTTTGAAAAATCAATTATTTCAAGCATCCAAAGGACCCATGAAACGGCACAGACGGCAGCAGTTTAGTCGCCCCTATAAAACAGCACAGGGGTCAGCCTTTATGTGCTTTGTTAACTTTTTATAAGTCGCGTTTGGGGAGCAGGTTGAGTTTCACAGAGCACTCTGAAGGTTTGTGTTAAAGGCTTATGTGTTTGTATAAATGAATCCTTGCTTCCTTGCGTCCCTTTGTGCATTCTTTACTCCCCCCCTCCGTGCTCTGCTGCGCTGACCGTCTTTCTTTTGGTGTCAATGAGTTCAGCCGTGGCCCCTGTACCCCGACCGCCTAATCTGCTGTCCCTTCAACCATCCCCACCTCTCCTTTTCTATCTGTTCATGCCTCCCAGAGCTCAGCCTGCTTTCTCACTATCTCTCTCCCTGCTGTCTCTCAAATATTTGTAGCATTTTGTCTGCATTTCTATATTCCCCAAGAGCTCCTGCCTTTCCTCACTGTTTCTTTTCTTTTTTCTTTATACTGCAACTGCCTCCTGCCTTCTTCAGTATGGCTTTTTTCTGCTCTTCCCCCTTTCTCACACACCACTCCACTCCCTGCACATATGGCAACACATACAGACCACAGTATTGGCTGCACAGTCAATAAGTCAAAGGGTCTAGCAGGCACCTGTCACTACAGCACCATGCTGCCGGCCTACATCAAACCACTCTCTGCTTCCTCTTGCTATACACAGAGTTGTTGCCATAAGAAAACCTTGCATGGAAGACTAACTCTTGTTTGGGTCAAGACTTTAAAAACTTTGGAAATCCTATTTGGTAAATTCATGCATGCACTGCCGAGCAAAGAAAACATGGTGGTTGTGAAATGTTGACACTGTGGATATATAACGTTTGCACCTGGCAGGAAGATTACATTAGATTCCACAGATCCCTCATCCTCGTCTCTCTCCTCCTCTGAGCTTACACAACTCTGGCTCTGCGCCTCGGGACAAGCCAGATAAAGAGGTGCGTGTGCCCTCACTAGCAGGAGAACATGTATGCATGCACGCAGCAACTATCAACTGATAACGGAGCAGATGGGGGCTATAAGGCCTCTTCAGAACCTGTATAACATGGCTGTATTGATAAGAGACGGCCGATGTGGACACGTCAGCAGAGCTGATATGAGAAGCCATGGCACTCAAAAAGAAAATAAAAACCTGCGCGGCTGAGTTTCACATACTGTACGTGATAAGATGCAGGCCTATTATATACGTTATCTTAGTTTACAATGTGTGCAGATATACAGGTTGCAGTTTTTAAGTGTTGAAAGCAGCAGCTGCTCATTGTCCAGGTCTTATTGACCATGTGGCAACTCAATAAAGCAGTCGATGTCAGTAAATATTGCGATTACATGGTAAATACTTCTTCAAACTGATTGAAATCTTTCTGATTAGAGATGTCAACTTAACTGTTTACAAGGACGTTAAATTAAGTGTATAAACATGCACCAAAGCATAAATTATTTGTTTTATTCTTTTTTGATTTGATTAAGTGGTTCCACCAGCTGTGAAGCATCTAATCTGCCTAATATATAACAGAAAAAGCTTTCTTTTCCAATCTTATTTAGAAAACTTTAGAAAACTACTTCATTCAATATATCAAGTATGAAATGCAAAGAACTGGTAACGTTTGTTTTAACAATTTTGGAGTAAGTAAAGTAAGTGTAATTCAGTTTTTTTTTCTGTAAAGATGAATTACAGATGTCCCTGAAACACGTCACATGCAGACTATCAATAGAACAACTTACAGATGTTCTTTAAATGTCTCATATGCAAGCTGCTGGGAGTAATAGATGACTGTTATGTTCACTGACTCCACATTGCAGCCTATAACAACAACATAACATCAGGCTATTTCCAAATCAAATATATATTTATTAATTAGAGCACTAAAATAAGAGCTTTTGCCGAATGAAAACCCAAACGGACACAAAAAAATCAAAACGACGTGCCTTATCACCTTCATCATCAAAGCTTAACATGTGAAGACCTGAGTGTATTTTTCCATCTACAAATCAGATGAAGGTCACAAGATTGACGAAACATCTTGCTTGCTTGGCAGATTCAAAGAAAGGCCGGGAGTCTCACCTTGCAGCCCTCACAGGCGCTGACACCATAGTGGTACCCTGAGGACTTGTCCTGGCACACAAAGCAGGGCTTGTAGACGCGGGGCGGCGGGGGAGGTGAGGGCGGGCTTGGCACTATCTCCTCTGAGCTGGTACTCTGGGTCTCTATCGCTGCGGAGAGGAAAAGAGCAACAAGGAAGGGGGTTAGCGAAACGCTATCAGATGGAGCGCTGACAAGACATGCAGCATTAATCGATATCAGTGGGATAAACACAAAATCTCATGTGTGCACTCACACAGATCTTAAACAACCCAGTCCAGACAGATACACTGCTGACAAACATCCAATACAAATCACCAGAAGGGGAACTTACTCACTTTCTAACAATGTGTTCTAAAGGAAAAAAAAAACTGCAAGTGCAAGGACAACTTCTTGATCAGACATTTTCAGATCCGCCACAGGAAAGACTCCGCAAAATATCTTCAAAGAACAAACACTTTCCACACACACACACACACACACACACACACACACACACACACACACACACACACACACACAGAGATCATCAAAGCAGCAATGAAACCAGCCTCTGCAGAGCATTCTTATTTTGTGCTGAAATTATGGCCTGTGTGTGTGTTACAGCGAGATGCTGCTTTGCCAGCTGGGTTCAAAGACAGGTTTTCTCCTGTGATACACGGCCTGGAGTTGTGCTTTTATTTATTTTTAAATTGTGCCGTCTTTTTAAGTATGAATGCTGGAAATATTAAAGGATAGAGCATACTGTACCAATTAAGAGCAACAAATACTGCAGAGAAGGCTCAGCATACTTCTCACAACATCTGACCAAACAAGACAGGTCTTTGTAATTTGTTGACTCCCTCAACCAAACAAATCATCATCCCCCCTTATTCAATATCACACCAGTTAACAGAAAGAGTACAAATACACTCTGTCTTCATCTAATAAGCTCTAATAAGACAATTCAAACAACATGTGAGCTTGAAGGCTCCCATATTTTGTGTGTTTGTACACACTAAACAAAGAGCAGTCCAGCATTGTGGGGAAGTAACCTGCTGTTGCCTTCATGTAATATGTATTGGACTTTGACCTCAATATCCTGTGTGTTACAAAACACAACTCTTTAATCAAACATAAAAACACACATTCACAGCAGAGAGCTGCACCCTGCGGCTGGCTTAATAAAGTGTACAATGCTTGTTAGCAAATGATGCTTTGGTGAGCTTACTCTGTGTTCTACTTATAATATTGATGTTAATTTGATGCCAGAGTTTTGATATCCAAACAACCGTAATGCTGTTTTGTCCATTTAAGAAAAAAAAGGACCCACTTGGCATTAGTGGTGGTGGCTTTCACAAACACAGCCATTCATAATCTTTGATTAGCTACACTACAAAATGAAAAATAGACATCAGTAGTTCAAACCTTTTCCCTTTAGGCCTGAGTCTTCAAACAAGGGTCCGCAACCCATATGGGGTCTTTAGCGTTACCGCAGGGGGGCTCCCACGTTATTGTTTGGTTTCACTCAGTTTTTTTTTTCCAAAAATTCAAACTATATCTGAAAATACACATTAGCATGAATTCACTTTTTTTTTTTTTTTAATCAAAGATGATTCAGCCTACTTATTATTTTAAAAAAAAAATTTACAGTACACAGCATTTTAAGAAAGGCCAAGTGTTACCCATAAATCCCTGTGCAATCATGTGACTTTCTAACACTGTTTATACCTTCTACTTTAAAAATATATATATATATTAACTACTGTGTCTATACTACTATTGAGTCTATACATGAAATTTGTTTTGTAACACTATGAGCCTTGAGTTTTGAAAATAATACAATATGTTGAAAAAAAAATTCCACACCACCCCTTAAAATCAAGAAAGCCTTATGACCTCCCATGGAGCCATCCTCAGGTTAGAAACCAGCGGTCCTAATCCTCCTGCTTCAGTCCATATCCATACAGGTACACTGTGCACAAGTGTGAAGCTCCATAGCTCCACCCAGCATCATCAGCTCAACAGAAGAGGGATTGGGGAGGCTGACAAGCAGCTCAGGGGCCACCTGCAGCTCAGTGTGTAAATAAGCCATCTATATTTAACAGATTGGGCTGGTTCAGCAGGCCCTGTAGTACAGCTGGGAACACACTCCACATGACGCTGCCGCAGACAAACGCCACGCTCACACTGGATCCTGACACGACCCACACAACAGTAATCGCACTGCACACTGGGCAAGATAAAGCAAGGGTGAAGTTTTTCTCCCTGTCTCTCTTACACACACACACACACACACACACACACACACACACACACACACTTTCCTATCCTTTTATAGAGTCTCTGTGCTGGTCTCAGCTTGCCAATCTTCACGCGCATGCAGCAGATGGTGCAGGGGAAGATTACATTGAGAACAACCAAAATAAACCAACCTGATGCCCAGATATGATTGAGGCTTCCTGTAAAAAAAAAATAACCAGAATCCAGCCTCTCCAAACCCTGGAGGTTATATCTGCCATCGGGAGGACACACCACATATCCAAGTGGGTTTCAAGTGACGGGTGACAGTTAAGCTAACGGCATTAAAGCTTACATAGCAACACCTAACAGTGACACCCAATCAGGCCCGACATATTAAGACATTTCATTTATGAAGCCCAGATGTCATGTGCCACTTTGACACCAGCAGCAACCTTTCAAGCTCCCTGGTGTAAATGGGTCACAATGGGTGAAGGGGTGAAACTAGGATCGCAGCCCAGAGTGAGACACGAAGGCATTTTATTTTGCTTATTAAACAGACATTCTTAGGAAATGTTACTGCATTATCAAGGGAAAAGGGAAGAAGAGGAGAGAGTATTTTAGATGATGGAGGGGGGAGATGAAGGGAGGAAAGCAGGGAGGCACAAAAAGGGCAAAGAAGAGAACTATGATGTGTTTTAGAGATAAGCAGAAGACAAAAATATAAAACAGATGAAGTGATAAAAAATGGTACACACACAGGGAGTGAAAGCGAGGCTGTATTACTTTATTTTCCTCCCTTGAGTTTTTTTGATTCATTTACAGTACACACACGCGCACACACACGCACAGAGCTGTCAAGACTTAACTTAACAGCCAGGAAAAACTACAAATGGGAGTGTTTTTTGCAAAGCAAAAGTGCAAACTATTCATTTCAGAGGAGATCACAGGAAAGGAGTGATACATTTGAGAGATTTTGTGGACATATGCTCATAAACAAAAATTATACTATTTTCCAGCAAGGAGACTTATGCGTATAGCAGTAAGAATACACACGTTCTTTTGCTGTGGTTGGGGAGGAGAAATGGGTGGTAATTTTGTGCAAAGGAAATGAAGGATTCAGTTACAAAAGTTGCTTTTCCACTCAACCCTTTGGGTATAGCACCCTTAGAACCAGTGCATAACCCCTCCGGACAAGTATCTAAACACTAGATCTATTTAGCCTTGCCACCGCAGAGAGTACTCTTGAAAATAGGTGGGGTTGTACTCAGTAATAGCTGGGTACCAACTATGCAGAAGAACTTCTGCACCTCGCTTAACGTCCAAGGAGGGGGGTTTAGACGCAGACGTTTTCAGAACAAAAAAGAAAAGGTTACAATCTTCACTGTAATTAGGGTTGGAAATTAGCACCAGACAAATGCTGGTAAAATGTGCAAGTGCCTGCTATATTTGCTTCGCTCACAAGCCAAAAAAAACAATGGTAATCTATTGAGTGGCTGGTAGATTTTCAAGTCCACCAGCCACAGTGGCAGGAGGACAAAAAAAAGTTCATTTCCAACCCCAAAAAGAGCGAGTTTGTGCAATGAGACCTTGTGGAGCAAGAGTTACAATTCTCTCTTAGCCAAACAACACACTGCGGTGTCTCTAGCTCCATGTTTCAGTATCAGATCACTGTGCTAGGTACTTTGACAGACAAAAAACAGCACAAAACTGAAACTGGTATCATCCACAACTTTTCACAATGGAAATGCAAAAATAACTGTTCTACTGTGTAATGAACTGAACTGGACCGGACTGTTTGGTGGATACGAGGCTAAAGTGAGCAAGGACAGGGTGAGAGTGATAGGGACAGGGAGAGAGTCTGTCCTTTGCTTCTCATTGACATCATGCCACTGGGCCATGCAGTCGCACCGCACTCATGTCAAACAAATTAAACTTAAATAGAGCAGCCATTACATAACATGGCATATTTTCTCATTAGCAAAAAACCATTCACAGTTTTCTGCCTCTCTTGATGTGGACTGATTACAGCCCTGCATTATTAGTGTGACCGCAGAACTATTCATCCACGTTAAAGCTGGCCTTCAGTAGATGGCGCATAGACAAACAGATGTGGCAACCACACACATACGCATAAACATGAAAATTGCATCCATGCCTACGTTTACAGGGCTAAGGGCTTTCCTAGAGCCATTTAAAGAGCCTCATTGGTCAGACACACACACATAAACACACACACACACACAGAATGCACAGTCTTAATGAGAGCACCCATGGAAATCTGGGACACAAGGACAAGAGTCTGTGAGGGGGCTGGCGACTGTAATTAAATACAATGGCTGGCTTCTGGAGCCTTGTCAAGTTGAGGCATGGAGCAAAACAATGGCAGGCCTGTGGACGGAGAGGCAGAGAGGCTCAGCGGAGAGGACAGAGCTACTTAGCCCTTCAGCAGCCCTCACCCAGGCATTATTCAACACCAGCCCGCATCCAAGCTCTGATCAACACCAAACTATCATACAAGCCTCCCTATTGTGCGAGCCACGAAATCATACGCACAAACACTGGAAGAACTGACTCACGCTCGCCTGGAGAGCTTCCTTCGATATCCTTGCAACATATTAACACTGGGAATGTGTGTGTCTGGCAAGGTTTCCGGGGCCGGAGCCCCTCCAGAGCTTGCAAAGTCACCACGGTAACTAATACTTCAGCTACAATATCATTCCTGTAGCCAAGAGAGGGAAACATGAATAGACAATAACTCACCACTTTGTTTACGGATACAGGCAACCCTGAAAATAATGTTTAAATGAAAAACAGCACTGATAAGGAATCTATTGTACGCTGCTGAGGAGGTGAAACACACACCAGACTCAGCCGTATGGTCACAGCAATTGTTGATAACCAGACACAAGACTGGATTCAAGACTACAGGCTGGCATGTTGTCAGACCAGTCCAGGAAGCGGGAAGAAACAGCACAGGCCGTCAGGTGTAACCAGTGGAAATAAGCCTGACACTGCATGGTGAAGTCCACTTAAAAAAAGGTTGTGTCTGTCTAATATCTGACCACTTGCTCTAGCTGAAAACTAATTCTGGCCTATCTAAAGGCCGACTGTGTAGGATTTATTAGCATCTAGCAGTGAGGGTTCAGATTGCAATCAACTGAAACCTCTCCCGTATGCCAAGTGTGTACTATGGTGGCCGATACGAAAAATGCAAACGCCCAAATTGGTTTGTCCGTTCTGGGCTACTGTAGAAACAAAATGGCAGACTGGTAGAAGAATACCCGCTTTATATGTAGATATTAACATTGTAAGGTCAAAAAAAACACAATGATTCTTAGTTTCTGGTGAACATACAGTAAAGAAAACATGCTTATATCATATTCTATAACTAAATTTATCTCCCTGTATCCTACACAAATCGATTAAATATTATTACATTTCTAAATGTGACTTTTATTGTTAATAATTGGTGTAAACAACATGAGAGCTGGTCATGAATTAACAGCATGCTTATCTCGTAAAACCACTTTGAATGACCAATATGATGAAGCCCCTAGATATGATTTACTTGGATCTCTCCTTTGATATTCACATTCACAGACGAGTATCATAAACACTCGGTGTGAGCGCATGTAAGTGAGCATGTGTGCGCAGCGTCCAGATATTTTAATAGCTTAATGCAGCGCGCTGTTCTCAAACTCTGAGCCAAAGCACCGGTGATTTAATTGAGTTCAAGTGTGAGTGGTCTGTAATGCCGCTCTTCAGATTCACTTTGCATACATCATGAGCCACAAGCGCACTTAGAGCGAAGCCGCACCCTCGCAGCCACATCCTCCATAAGCAATTACAGCATGCCTGGACTTAAATGGACAAATATGCACGAGACTGAAATGAAATCTATTCTGATGATGAACTAGTCTGAGCTGTAATAGTGACATAAGATAGCCTGGCTAACATCAGCACTTCAAAGGCATCAAGACCACAGACCAAGAGACACACACTCTCACACACACATATACACACACACTCACACAAGCCCACCGGCTATTATCAAGCCTCCAGACTCTGCTGTCTCGGCCCAGTGCTGCAGAGCAGTTCTTGAGGTTCAGCTCTGGGTTAGTCCTCTGAGATTTGATTACCTTCATCCCCACTGGTTACTGGGCCCAGCTGTGAAGCATATTAATGAGATTTCACCATCATTAGGGGGAAGCTAACTACATTAGCAGGCTGGCTGGTTGGCTGGCTGGCTGGATTGTGGCAAAGAGAAGCGGAGAGAATGAAGGCAGAGGAGATGGAGGAGAAGAGCTTTGACAGGGTCTTCCACTTTGTTGAATCCCACTCTGTCACGGAGCATTGTGTTCCCCTTAATTTTATTCGGTTATTTGGACACACACATGCACACAACACATGTTTGCCATGTGTAAGATACATGGAAGTACATATAGAGGTTCATTTGTCTTTCCATGCAGTGAGTGTGCAGGAGAGGAGACACCGCACAGACCACCATGCCACAGGCTGCTGCATTAAGGCTCACTTTGAAGTCTGCTTAAAATAATGAAGTGGGATGGCCCGATGGAACAGCCTCAGGGATAGAGACCGCCTTGCAAAACTCCAAGAGTTGTAGGCCAATGTATCATGCATGTCCATAAAAACGCCTGGCAGCAACTTTAGAGCTTTTATGTGCAGTCAAACAGAGCAACAAGTGAGCAGAGAAGGGCATCGCTCATGCACAGAGCTTGACTTTAGCTAAATATTCAGACGTTATTTTTGGTTTCCAAGTCAGGAATGTGGGGAAGCAGCAGGGAAAGCGATACACGCTCACACACACACACATATGCAGGAATGCTTTGTCAGCACTCTTCCATTAATGAAAGGGGAAATGGGACTATTTCCTTGCTTACAGGGAAATCCTGCCATTCTCTTTACAAAGCGTCATAACAGCTCTCGGCTGGAAATGGATGAGGATCTGTTCGCTGCCTTCACACTGATTACTGACAGCGATGCCACGCACGCCATCTGAATACGAGCCGGGGCGAGGGTGTGCGTGCGCCATCGCGCACTAGCAGGCACGCACAGACTGACAGCTGTAAGGAGAGCGACGGTGGGGTGTGTTTGTGTTTAAACACAGAGTGTGAACAGTTATTGGAGGGGAGAGGGGGAGGAACCTGGCGGCAGGGCAGACAGGCATAAGTGAAAACACACACATGGAGGAAGGAGAGCCAGTAGAGGTTAACATGGGGCAGGAGAGTAGACAGCGAGCCTCATGCCTCCCGTATTCGCTGTAACTGAATCCAGCTCTTCCACCCCCCGTCTCCCGCCACTTTCCACCTTCATCTTTTCCTTACTCCTACCTGGCCCACATACTGAGTCTGACATTCTCCCCTTCCCAGTGCTCTCTTCAAGTCACAGAAAGCTCTCAATGACATCTTGAATCTTTCCGACCATCCACGCCAGAGGGATTTGTCATATATACTTTTAAAGCATCATTACAACTACAGCCAAAGACCTTAACACTTGTATCCAACATGAGAATGCCAATATATAGCCTCTTTCACACATAGTTCCTGGTTAACTACTGGGGTAACCTTTCAGGCACCGTGATTTTCACTATTCACACATGCACTACACTCATAAACCTCTCTGTCTTTAGTTGGGCTGGGTATCGTTTTAAAAAATCACAATACCAGTACCAATACCCATACCCTTACAGTAATACCGACACAATAGAGTGCACCAGGGATGACCAAGATAATCTTCACAAATGTACACCACTGTCAGGATTTTTGAAGCCTAAACACAATCTCCAGAGGTAAAAAGCTATTCCTAGGCTAAAACGAACTCTTCTACAGTCACGTCACTACCCCAACAAAGCTGTGAAGCTGTTTTTGGCACGGTTTGGCATGTGACCTTCTGTAGTCTAATTTAGCCACTTGTTAGCAATTGCCTTTTTAAAAAAGTGCACAAAAGCTCAAAGTTTCCGAATGAGGTATTTACTGACGTATTTTATGTTGTCGAACAAAACATCAAAGTCTTTTAAGCTTGTGTTTACCACAGTCCTTATTTACGCAACCAAAATCACATTCAAAAAACCCATCGTATTTCAGACAAGGTGCTAAAATGGTCATTCATTTCAGGGTTTCAGGACTCATTACTGGGGTTTTCAAGAGAGGAAATATTTTTGCTGGGATGTACCTTAATCAGAAATATGCAATTGATACATTAAAAGCCAGGTGGGAAATTGGCGGTACAGATTTCCCTCAGTGTTGATCCCTGCTCCTATTCACACATGACCCCATGCAGGAAGTATTCCTGAACATTTCTGCATGTGTGAAGATTAAGATTAAGATTAATCTTCCACCTGAAGATGCAAACATATCATAACAGATCCATTACAGTATTTTACTGTCTTACAGATTGGTCTGATTCAGAATTTTGTTATCCTTGTAGTCCATTTAACAGTACTCCCACTTATATCATGCATTTTGTGGGTCTGTACAAATGTAAGTGTGTGCGTGTTTCAATGAGGGCAAGTTAGGCGGATTACTGAGGATCCTCCCGCCTGGATGTGCTCCCACTAATCTGCAGGATGTCTAGCTTGCAGTTCTCTTGCCTTCTCATTGTGGTGAGAGAGAGAGAAATAGAGATACAGGGTGTCGTCACTAATAATGAAACTTCAAGCTTTCCAAGCAAAATAAGGGGAACATACTTGCAATGTTGTGCAATAACACCATTTTAGGGAAAAAATCAAGGTCTGACATGATATATGGTTTCTAAAAGAGAGCTAATTTTTTTTATTCATATGTCTGACACCATGACGCTCACAGTGTAAAGGAAGTAAGGGTATGGATCAAACTGTCAGCTTAATCTGATTCTAATATAAATTTCTGCGGCACATCATTTCCACTTAAGAGAGTATGTTGTGGTCTACATTTCACAGAAATGGCAGCCTGCTGTTTTGCAACCATCGCAGATCTTCAAATTTTGCAGAGAGAGCAGAAATTGATGTGACAGCTTGACTTCTTAAAGGACTGTGCACTACGTTTGAAGGCTACTGGCTCCAAGACCACAATTTTGATGGATAGTGCTCCAAATTGGGGCCAAATAACTCCCCCCCATCTTGAGTGTTGCAGCAAGAAAAACACACACATACGTGAGTGATAGATGAGGGTCCGAGTAAAGGCCAAAAGGGCAAGGCGGTGCAGAGCGAGGAGTCTTTCTTGCCTGTTATGACGATCTCTCCTCAACACCAGGAAGCGGTGGGCCAGAAGTGGGGTTGTGTTTTGCAGAGGTAATTTATGGCATCTTCAAATCTTTGTGAGAGGGGTGTGAGTGTCTCATGGCTAAATATGCATGCATTCTTTCTGTTTAATTGCTCTTAGGAATACACCAAATGAACTTGTGTATGCTCGTGTTAATTAGTGCACATGCTTCTTTGCATATATACGCGCATGTGGTACGATATGTACCATATGTAGCTTACACATTCAAAGGTTTAGGACTGCCTGCCACAAAAGCTTGATTAGGTACAGTCAGATGGACTACTCTATGTGTTTGAATGGTCTTTCATTCCTTTGGGTTGCAGAAAATCCCCTTAAAAAAAAAAAAAGATCATATTTTGTATTAAGGGTTCATTTTGTACGTATGGAGAACAAAACGCTGTATAATGGTTCAACCAGACTGACAACCGAAAGGTCACATTGAGACGAAGATCTCTCTGAGCAACAATTAAAATGCAAATAAAGTTATAAAATAAAAATAAAATATAGTACATAATAAATCTAAAGAAAACTAAATTAAATTAAAATACAATAATCAGGGCACTGGTAAAGGATATAGCAGTAAAGAATGTAGCAGCTGGGGGTAGACAAAGCACAAAATGAACCAGAACCACGTCTTTGGACATTAATTATTAATTGAAAATCTATTTGTTTTTGAGACTCAATACAGTATCACAAAACATTACTGCAATAATCAAGTATACTAATATTTTCTTACATACCTAATAACAAGCTGGAATTAACAGGCATGTTGCTTTGGCAAAGCTCTTCTTTAAACTTTACAACAGAAATAGAAGATTAACACTTTTGGAATTTGGAAGGAATATCAGATGAACTATGGACTGACAAATCACAGCTTAAAACTATTCAATCACACAATTAAATGACTGCAGAGGGGCCAAAGAAAAACAGCCCCCCCCCCCCCCAAAAAAAAAATTAGAGCCCAGTTGCATCATTGTTGTTCAATATTGACCATGGGTCAGTGCTGCTTTTCTGGATTGGAAAATAAATTAAAAATCCAAGGATATTTGGGGGAAAAAATTTCAACAACCAAATTTTCAATGCCCTGCAATACTGCTGGGACACTGACTACATGGAAGCTTAAACCTTTAATTATTATTCTTTTGGGGTCAAAACTATTTCAAATGTTAATAATACAAGTGAAAACATCAATATAACAGGTGATACGAAACTTCTGAAAGGTAGTGTGTGCGCAACAGCCTGTGCGTGTGAACGTCAGCTTGTTCTTGTCTAAGCCATGCCTGGTTTTTATCAGCCCAGAGGCCCCCACCATGTTCCCGAGCCCTTCTCCAGGGGCCTGAGATAACTTCCCTCTCCATGCTGCCAGGCCTCTGAAATAACAACACACCAGGTTTTCCTATCACTGCTGTCCCAGCAAATGGAGACAGAACTGAGAACATGTGTGGACAAACTAGGGCGCGGGGGAGGACGGCGGGGAGGGGCGGCAAGGGATCCAGCAGATGGCAAAGGTGAGGTCTACAGGGGCTAGACTTCTAGCTGAAACTTCATGTTAACCATAGTAGCTGCCCTGTGCTGCTGCAGCCACATGCTAGCCTTTGGCACAGTTAATCAATCGTCTCCTGACGAATAAGGAATGCACAGGACATCTAAATTACAGCTAAATTCCTTGACTCCTATGAGCACTTACAATGTTTATGGATGTAATTGTGTACAAAAAAAGAAAATAATAAAAGACATTTTAAGATAGCTTTCTCACCAGAGAGACAAACACAAGATCCCTGGCAACAACGCTCCCTCACAACCCCGAGTAACACGGTGTAACTCTACCCAGCAGCTGTCTATGCCTGCTGACTGACAGTGGGACTATGTGAGTTGGCACATGCCCCAGGGTGACTGGAGATATTTGGCATGAGCTGATGGTGCGGGACATGGTGGTGGGCACAAGGGGGCAAAAAAAAGCAGCCAGAGCATGCCAGGATGTGAACAGGCACAGTGGTGTATCATACTAGCGTGTGGGACATTATATTCAATGTAAGTATGTGTGTGTGAGAATGTTAAAATGCCAGTGCCAAAACTAACCCCAAAGGAAAAACATTTATGTACATTTACATAAACAAAATTAGGACCACAGACATGCACCTAATGCAAACATATATAGACTTTAGAGGCACACGAACAAATGGAAACACAGTCACACAGGCACAGACACACCTCTAATTTTTTCTTTTTATTTATGTATTTTCTTTTTTTTTAAACTCCTTTTTGTTTGTTGGTTTCTTTGAGTTTAGTTAATAACAGTCCTTTTGTTGATTGTTACTATTGATATTACAGGAAATATTATTAATGACTCAAATATGTTTTTGCCCAAACTATCTCCACACAGCTGCTTCCCTACAACAATTATTTACACCTTCTCCATGCACATCTACAGTAAATCTCTCCATTTCAAATTTCTGTATGTTATTAACCTGCACTAATCCCTAACTTCCTATCATATCTGTATGTCATTCCTGTCTTTGTTATTGCAAAATTTGCGTTTAAGGGATTCACTAAAGATCCTGAAAATACAGTTGATACATGGCAGGTCTATGACAGCCTGTTGAGCCAATTAATTTTTGTTTTGTTCTGTTTTTTTCATGCGTCCTCTTGTATGTGTGCGCAAGAGACCGCACCAAAGCTTCATCGCTGCAGTGAGCTAAAGACTGGGACATCGATGATCAGCAAGCCTTCTCTGTGGCTAATCCATGCACTGAATACAGTCAATGTTTGCCCACATTGGATCCGCCACTGGGCATGAATTTATGTTTACGAGCCGATCACACGCATACAGCAGCTGTACACTATCAGCTGAGCGACATCACTGACCCACATTAAGAGGCAGAGGGAGGACAAGAGAGCGGAGAACAGGCTGAGATGAAGGAGAGAGGGCATCTGAGGAGAGAGATTTCAAAAGCACTACCCAAATAAAAGCCATGTTTGCCTCTAGACGCGCTCTTCAGAGTGAGAAAAGGAGAAGGTGTAACCACAGTGTGGCCTCCCTTTGTCAACTATCACAAAGGGAATTAATAAACCCTTCACAGAGAGATTTACAGCCAAGGCTGGGAGATAAAATAATAAGAATAATTATCTATTATTTTTCTTGACAGATGTATAAAAAACATTTGATAAATATTTGATATAATCAAATCACCCACACACTGAGAGAGGGGGGGCACTAATGCACCTTAAACACAATCTGTCATTCGCCATTAAATAGAAGAAAACGAAGAAGAGGACCAAAGCAGCAACGAAGCCAATGTGTACGTTAACATTGTAAACTTATTTGAAAAAAATAAATTAAAAACACTGCTATTTCAAACAATGCAAAATGCCTTTTTTTCTCATTCAGTGCTCACAGCAACATATTGCATATACTCTGACAGCATTGCATAGTCGATTGACACATCGATTAAATATCACATGTTTAATTGTGTTCTTAACAACTGATGAATCAATCTTAAATTAACTGTTATCATCCCTACTTTCAGCACGCCCATAAAGTTATTTTTGGTATGATTGTTATGTCCACTGATAACAGCTCTGGGCTACTTAACGATCATATTCACCACGTAACGTCAGCTACAGCAGCGGCTCATCTGACGCTAACGGTAAGTTAGCCAGTTAACATTACATTAGCTATCATTAGCAGCTATTTCATAATGAAAGGAATACATTTTCTTATCCATGTACATGATTTATGCCATGTCACATAGATTTTCATTTACAATGCAGGCTGTTGAACAATGAAGACAATGCTGCTGCACAATCAGTCGGCCTTTTGTTATTATTTTGATTGAGATATGGCAGAATATATATACAGTGCCTGTAAAACAGAAAATAATTTTGTTTACATTAAACATATTTCACCAAACTGTTTGTACCATGGGTTAAACACACTTCTGACCAATACTTTATTGATATTAATTTGATTATAATCGTTTTGAATCGTTTTACGGTACGATGACTGTCTATATTGCTGTGCCACTGTATCAAAGGTATTAAAGAAATATTATTACTATCAGTTACAAGACCTTTTTATGGGTTTAGGGCTTTTTTTTAAAAGTAAACAAATGTTTGATAACTATAACTAATACTTAAAATGTTTTTTTGTTTTTCAATACTGTATGGCTTCTTTAACTTTCACTCGGGAGCATAAATCAACCTACAAACCTTAAATAAATAATGATTTGGCATTTATTGCGATAACTGTCTATATCGAATCGTATTAATGTTTTATTTTGTTAAGATGTTTGGCCATGTCGCCCAGCCCTACTTACAGCTGTGATACCTTAATTGAAAATCAAGGTCACCGCTGAATTATAACACAAACACACACACAAGAATGAAACCACAGCCCCTCACAAACAGATTTTAATGTTCACGCTCTGACTGTGAAAACGGCTTCATGAAACATTAAGCCTCTCTTTTACAGAGTGCCTGCGTTGGTTAATTATAGAATTGTGCGTGAGTGAATGACTGTGCGTGCCTTTTTTTTTTCTCCTTCTGCGATAACAAACTGCAGTCATGCATACAAGGAGCCAGGAGGGTGCCAAAGCAACACTAAACCCGGGCCTACACAATCCAGAAACTAACTGTGCAGTCCAACAAAAGCCTTCATGGTTAACATTTCAGTCATCTGACCATTGCTCTTTTCTCACAGCCACTTAGAATGAGTGCAGCAGCCAAATAAGCTTCTATTCCCTCTTTTCCCGTAAAAACCCAAGGTCAACGACATTACAAGCAACCAGTAATAAGCGGTCCGAGGGTCAGAGGCCTGAATATATTCCTGCGACCTTAAAATAATCATGAAGCACTGGAAAGGACGCTCAAAGAAAAGTGTGCCTCGTAAGAGCTGGAAGATTTGCGCACATATGATTTAGATTATTTGGAGATCACGAACACATTTCTGCCCTCAGCATTTAAAAACAATCACAGGTGTAGAAATAATGCATTTCGTACACCGCGATTCCACCCGCCTGCGCTGAAATTACATCCATACACACAAATCAGAGCCCATTCATCTTTATTGAGCCGGGTGCCACACACAGTGCCTCTCAGTGTTTGAAGGCCAAAAGGCCCTCATGAATGCTTATGCTCGAGTGTTTGCTCTTCACTCACTCTAACAGAGAGGTTATCTGCCCATTGATACTCGCTAATCCAATGTGACTGGCAGCATTCAAGGCCCTCCGTTCTTAAGCGCATATTTAACAGTGGAGGAAGCAGGTCATAAATATGGAGGGGGCAAAGGGCTATTTGCATTAGAGGGCTGAAGTAGACTTGGAGAGGCCAAGAGGAGGAGGAGAGAAAAAAAAAAGAGGGGGGGAACAAGGGATCAAGAGAGGAGCGAGAAAGAGAAGAGGCTCATGAGGATCTGGGGAGGAGAAGAGAGGATCACCAGGGACAGGCTTTGTCATGTTAAACTGCCTCTCTTGACTCATGTTCTCCCTTTCCCCTCCTCTCCCTCGCTCTATTTCTCTGCGGACGACACAATAGTCAATCACATGGGGAATAGATTACGAGGGTTTGATCTTCTCAACTTCAGAGCGTGATTGCAGAAGTAGGGGAGAGGTCGCCAGTGCAGCGTGTGAGAACGCGTGTTCATCGACGCTATATAATGTGCCTCCTCGCCGAGGCAGAGACACCCTTTTAGGTTTGTCACTTCATGTACTCGTCAAGGTGAGTTAGAGCTAATAGTTAAAACTCACTTGTAATTTACCTCGGCTGTCAAGCCTGAGCAGGCTAACGTGCATTCCTCTACTGTACATGAAACCTATAATGACAACAATACCCTTCATAAATTAGCTCAAAGTACCAATGTCAGGTTTGGAGTTGAAAGCGTATTACTGTGGATGTAAAGTGGAGGTATTTGCGAAGGGCGTGGACGAGAAGATGCAGTAAGCGTGCTATTATCCTGTCATGAGTCTGTTAAAGAGCTCAATGATGCCAGGGCCTGAGGAGGTTACTAGGTCAGTGCAGGGGTTAAAGTGGCCTAAAGACCCTGAGGAGACAGCTGACATATTTAAAACAGCCAGATGCAGAGGAAAACAAGCCAGCGGAACATTGATGAGAGAATAAAAAAACAATCATTCATACACTACAGATTCATTGGCTGAAACCGCAACACTTTGCACATAATCTCTGCATAAAGGTGGCTAAATCCACAAAATAACATTGGCAGCTTTAAACACCTTAGGCTACTGAACGGGCCAGATAGTGCTCCTCTGCCCCCTAATGATGACTGATGACACACATTTGATTCAGCTGTCTGATGTGTAGCGTCAGGGGGCTCCTTAGTGGAAGATTTGGGCAGAGCAAGGGAGAGCGGGTGGGCGGGGAGAGGAAGACCCATTTGTCTTAAGTGTCAGCACCAATGCAAAATAAATAATAAAATAAAAAGTGAGGTGCTTGTCGATAGCACCGGGAGGTTAAGTTCTCTCCATGCTTAGGAAAAATGGCTGATGAGAGCAGGCAGAGTCATCAAGGGAGCGCAGTGGGATGTTACTAGAATTTAATGAAGGACGAGTTTAGCTTCCTCGGGTATGGTTTGTGCTTTCCCCTTCTCCCTGTGTAACTGTGTGTGTGTGAGAGTGTGTTGTCTGTGCCTCTACAGACACTAATTTCCTGCATGGATCCCTGACCTTTCAGTGTAGCCTGAGGGGAGCCATTTGATCATGACACGCACAGAAAAACACACACCATTTCCTGTGATATGGCTTTCCACCAGCCAGCGGACTGGTGTTAGTGAGACAAAGTTGGTATCTCCCTATAATGTCACTCTAAAAAAATTAGGGCTTTTGCGTAGATCAAGAATACATTTTTCGACATTAACTCTTTGAACCCTGGAACAACACCGTTTTTCTTAAGTTGTGTTTCAGTGGCCTTTTAGGTGCGTTTAGACCTTTAAAAAGTTGAGTAAACTGGTTGGATTTCTTTTGAAAACATGGCTAAGAAGGCACTGAGCAACCTGGCAAGAGTTAAGCATGCCTCCTCTCAGTTCAAGTGCATGTGTGTGTGTGAAAAACACCAGCGTAAAAAGACAATATGTATGTTTGCACGCACGTACACGACCATGCTTGCTGCCTATGCAAACACTAGTAAGCAGGCCTGCCAAAACAATGTGTGGAAGTAACCTGAGCCGAGCCCTCAGGTGAGTGTGGTGTTAATGCTCCCACTTCTCCCTCCTGTCCTCTCTCCCTCTGGGGTCCAGTTAACCCCAGCTGGCCTCTGTCGGCTGCGCAGTCTCCCGTCCTTGCGACCGGGGCCTCGTTATGACCCTGAGGGGTGGCTAGGTGCCGTTTATGGCGACCCAGTTCCTCTGCAAGTTAGGAACACACGCCTCTTCCCAGTTAACTCTGTCCATTAAGCTAAGTGGGGCCTATCTATTATTCAACAGTTTCCGATGTATAATTCAAGGGATAAGGGGACCTGTCATGAATAGCGACACACACAGGTGAGGAAAGAGTATTTTCAATTTGAAGTTGATTGTATTATCACACATCTGTTTGATGTGAAATCGGGATGGATAAACAATACTAACGTCAGTCTCTGATGAATAAATAAACATCCGGGCGTAACAAAGAAGGCAAACAAATAAAAGAAAAGACAGATACAAAGACAAAATGAGGAGATGGAGAGTTACGGGAAGCCGGCTGCCACAGGGATGATGAGCAGATGAGAGATAGATCTGTCACAGAGCATAGTGAGAAAGTGAGAAACAAGCGTGGGGAAGACATGTTGCTCTAATATATCTTGATTTATAAATCACACTGAATTGAAAAAAAAAAAACAGAGCTGAAAAGAGAGAAAATTAGGGCAGAACATTCAAAGTGTGAGAAGGCAGCTTTACCCACAACCCCCACCCCCCTCCTCCCTCTGCTGTGTAGGCGTGGGTCCTGGGGGAGCCACCGATGTTAATACAGTTATTAAGCCTCTCCACTGAAGCCTGCTCCACCTCCCCAACCCTCAGCATCAAGGAGCTCTCTGCCTGCCAGGCAGCAGGCGAGCTCACTTGCTTCCACAATGAGATCAAACAGTCCCAAGTAGGCCAGTTCAGGGGAAGCCAGTGATGGAGCTTCCCGCTGAGCAGCGAGGGCAGGTGGGGTTGGGTATGTCAAGCCCACGGAGCATCCCAGCAGGCTTTAGGGAAGAGTGGGAGGGGGAAGGGGGGACAACCTTGCCATAGCTCCTCCATCCCTTCCTCATTCTTTTAAGTCAGCTGACCAAGATTCCCAGGCATCTCTTCGTGGTGTTGGGGGATTACAGCCATGAAAGGCTTTAGTAAGCATATGTGCATGAGCGGATTTCATCTCTCGCTAGCTTCAGGTTGTATGTAACTGCGGAGGTTGATTAGAGGTGAGTAGTGCGGGGAGGACGGGGCTGGGTGGCCAGGTTAGGCAGCAGCACTGTAGGCTACACTTTGATGTGCAGCTAGGGAAACCCTCTCTGAATGCACCGGGGAACCTGGCTGGTCACTGCTGTGCAGAGTGTGACGTGTGTAGGTGCGTGTGTCTAATCGCTGCATTACATCCAATCCATAATTCACACGGGGCAGAGAAGATTAGTGTTGCCACTCCTGCCTGTAGCCAGGAGGAGCAAATTTGGGCAGCCATGCAGCTTGCACGCAAGGCACTAAGTAAAAAGCACCAGGCGGCTTAAGCTGCCATCTATCTGCCCTCGCTGTTGAACATCTCTATTGCTGAAGAGGCTCAATTTTGAGTGAGCAAAAACATGATGAGGCTGCACGGTGGAAACTAGGGGTGGGGGGAAATAAATACAGCACAGTATTATTATATAATAATATAATAATTTTGTCTGGCAATATTGTATTGTTACACAGCCGCAAGTATCGTTTTTTTAAATGACATAAATTATTAGGTATGCGCAATAATATCTGTACGTCATTGGCATCGGCAGATATTATCATGAAATATCAGCACTGGCCAGAAATGAACATTTCTGCTGCTATGACAGGCAGCAAGATGACACTTAAATTATGCAATTTTAATAAGACAAAATTGGTCGGATTTTCCCTGTCTCAGAGAGTGGGAATAATGTTACAGGTTTTTTGTTAGGTTTATCTCATAATAATACCCACCTTATTACCTACTAGAATAAAGTAGTAGTAGGAGAGACTTGGTGTTCTCAGAAATGAGGGATTAGTGGAAAAATATATGTACATATATTAGTATTGAGTTTGAGAGTATCTGAATATCAGATATCAGCAATAATACAATATGTTCATCCTATAAATGAATAATATGACAAATACTAATTACACTTTTGGTAGCCTGCTAGAATAATATAATCAATTGCTTCTTCAGCAATGACTAAAGTGAGATGAACTGACTGAAAATTTGATCTTATTATTTGTTTGATTTCAATGGGGACACACGGCAGGCGCTCCCATAAGCCACGCCGGCGCCATTGCGATGGTCACGTGTTTCCAAAAGTCTATTTTTAAGGCGCAACGGATGCACCCTGAGATGAACAGAGTTCAACTTGTTAAACCATGTGATGAGAAACAACCAATCACAGCTGTGAGATATCTTTCCTTCTTCTGTAAATATCAGGGGGATCATTTTAAGGATAACATGAGCTTTACATCTCTCCCACAGAATATGATTTAGGCCCAATTCACTTTAAGGAAACGGCCGGAAGTAGATCAGCTCTGCAATCAGAATTTCTCATAAGAAGGCTACGGCGCCTTTTGGTCGCTTTCAAACCTCAGACCCAGCCTGCCTGTGCGCTCATGAAAGTTGGCAAAGAGCGGATACAAAAGTAGCACCCAGCGCCCAACCTTGCGTTTTCCAGGCGGCTAAAGATGCTAATGTTAACGGCCCCTTAGGTAATACAGATGTCGATAAAGTTTTCCTTTGGGGACATAATGGGCAGTTGAGAAAAAGTAATAAATCGCAATATATTTTGTTGTAATACTCAGCACATCGCAACATGTTTAAAATAGCAATATTGCATTATGACTTTGACCTCTGTATCTTGATAATATTGTCCTGAAGGGTGTCTGGTGATTCCCGTGTCTAGTGGAAATAGGGTTGAGGTCATTAGAAAACTAATATTACACATGAGGCTTTTGTCTCATCATGACACTAAACATGAGGTTTTAAAAGGGGAGTGAAGGATGGATAAAGAGACAGGCAAGATAAATACAAATTCTGTAATGTGCTAAATAGGACGGCGATATAGGCCATTCTGTACCAGACTCAATTTGCCAACGCTGGCCTGTTGGCAGCCATTGGACGTGGGCCAAGGCTCCATCAGTCGCACTAGAACACTAATAATATCAGTCACCCAGCCAAGTCTCCCTCTCTGTCTCCCTCTCTGTCTCTCTCTCCGCTTCCCTCGTTCTTTTACTCCCCACTCCCTCTCAACTGTGTTTTGTTCAAAAAGGAGAAAAGGGCAAAAATCCAGAGGCCAAAAATGACATTAAACCCCCTGAAAGGCTCCTCAGAGATTATTGTTTGAAAATGCCAGCTCTCCCAGAGGCCCCCCCCCTCTCTCTCCCGTTGCCTGAGATCTCTCTCTGTCTCTCTCTCTCCCCCTCTCGTTTTCTTTCAGCTGAGAGGTGCTGACAGCCCAGACACAATAATCCAGCTCTATTGTGGAACTGCCACAGTGGCAGCGGTGCCTGTGCAAAAGGTTTCCCACGTATGGCGCGAGGGCAAATTTGGGTGTCACGTCGCGGCGGTGGCACAGAGCAGCACCGCTACAGGCAAAAAAAAACAGGAGGCTGGTCAGCGGTTACAACAGGGCGCAACACGGTGCGACTTGACAACTCTGGTTCAAACTGTTGTCACCTTTTTCCATTAGTCAGCTCCCCGGCAGAGAGGAGGGGAAAACAGAGCTGCCAAAGGGCTCCGATACTCCTGATTTTATCTCTTCAGTGAACACAGGCTTGCTCTTTGATCGCAGTGCTATCACTTGGAGCACCAAACAATAGTGTGTTTGTGCGCATTCTGACAATAACTTGACGACTTTGGTCGAAAACAAAGCAAAAGCACGACTGCAAAATGATAAATGAATGCATAACTTCGATTTATTGATCATATCCTCGAGCAGAACTGATGAACAAATGCCTCTCTTCATTCTCTCTTTCCTACCCGCCCTTCGTCTTTTTGGCCGACTATAAAAAGCTTTCCGCAGGTTACTGTTAAAAATCCCGTGGAATAACAGAATGTGCCCTCTCGGCTCTAAGTGCCGCATGGCTGCATATTTCCCTATCAGCCCACCCCCTTCCCCAGTCTGAAAAAACATCCAGACTGGCAGGGCTTTTGAAGAAAAAAAAAGATGACTTGGAATGAGGACTACACAAAGACATTTATGTGTCTGGTTTCATCCAGAGAGGAGCACAAATGTCATCTTTATCTCAGTTTCTTTCCCAATGAATCATTTCTGAGTATGAAATGGCCAGAAACAAACCACCAACTTAACCCTACCAGGAACTAGCAACAAAGAGGCTTGTGACATGTTTATTTTTTGCAGAACAATGAGTGGCCCCCATTATCTGACGTGACCACTTCATTACTGTGATATCTACCAAGCAACTATCTCTTTCTCTCTCTTTCTCTCAGCCAAGGTACTTCACTAACAATGGCCCTGATAAGACACCAAAGGTTGCAGAAAAGGTCAGACAACACGTCTCTCTGCAATGAAGTGGCCGCTTGATATCAAAGCGCATCCCTTTTAACACACAGTGGCTCCATTCATAACAAACAGGATCCAGTTGTTTCAGAATCTTCTCATTCACCTCTTTTAACCCACACGTGTTCGGAGCTGCTCCGCTATGGGGCATCTCTCAGTGCACGCAATGCTAATGTCACAAACAGGGTTATGGGGGAACAAGCAGCCTGTAACCCGAGCCATCAGTCGAACATGCTGTCCTATCCGTCACCATCCAGCACTACGCTCTTCCTTCCCACCTCCACCGCACAGTCTATTTCATCCCGGTCCCAGGTGGGCCTTTAAGAGTCAAATGTCAGAGGCCGGGCTCCAGCCAGACACGCAATGAATATGAAATGATTCAGAGGGGCTGTGGGAAAGAGAAGACAGTGGCGTCCAGACAGACCCAAGCTCCTCTGTCACTAAGTGGGACCAGATTGAGCCAGGATGACATGAGAGAGAGCCAAAGAGGAGAAGATACACAATATGGATATCTAAAGTTACTTGGGAAAAAAAGCTTCCATAAATCAAGACATACAGAAAAGGGCACGTCTTCTTCCAGACTTGCCATGCGTGCACCCCGGGGGCACGTGAAAGACACGAACAGCAGGTATCATGAAAGCCACACAAATAAGAACCCGCAATGACATCATCTGAAACACTGAGACATCTCTTGCATCTTCGAAGCTGGCCTTGCTTGCTGATTAAAAGCACAATTGTAGCCGAGGGGATTTCTTGTGCACACAGAGCTCCCTGTTCTCTCTCGCGTGAAACACAAACACAGGCCTGGGCAGAGCGTTGCTCCTTAGCTAACAACGCTGACAGAGACGCGGCAGCAACACGGGAGCTATTTTTTGCTCAGACAGCATAAGAACGGCCAGGGTCTTGTATTTTTAGCATACTAACCTCTACCCTATTTCCTCGGCTGTCCCGCTCTCTAAATAGGAGGGCATTCCGCTGTGGCGTGTGTGTCTGTGTGTGTGTGTGTGAACTACTTGAGGTGTACACAGTTGTCATCCATGTGATGTTAACACAGATCCCCAGAGGGAGACTGGGGATGAGTATGTTGGTGGAAGCGGCAGCCCTGTGCTTTGGCCTAGAGCTAGTGGCCTAAGAGAGAAAGAGAGAAAGAGGGAGGGAGCGAGGCTGCCTGCACAGGAGAGGCAGACGCAGGCAGCGGTCCTCCGCAACTGATGAAACAAGGCAACATTCCATGTAATCACTCTATATATAGCGGATGCTGGCAAAAGGGGGGTTGGAGGGCAGGAAATCTTGTAAAATATGAGGGAAAATTAGGGCAGGCGAGCATTAAAGATTAATCGTGACACTGACTGCCCGGCTCAGGCTTGCCATGCGGTGAATGCCACCATGGAGATGGGAAACAGAGAGGGAGAGCGAGATAAAGTGGGAGAGAGAAAGGAGACACTTTGGGAATGAAAATGCCTCGCAGATGAATTCTGGGGTGATGAATGTCTCCGGTTCAATACCCAGATGAATTTATGTGTGTTCCATTATGAGAGGGTGGGGATGAAACATGGAGATAGGGCGGAGAGATGGGAAGAGGGGAGAGGGAGAAAGAGCCCGCTCTCAATGTGCTAGTGAGCTAGCCATGCAGAGCCCATTGCGAACAAGCCATCTGTAGAGATAAGTAAAGAAGTGATTACAACAGGCCCAGCTCAATTTCTGACAGTTGACGCTTGACTGCCCCCGTAGAGCCGAATTGATTTAAATGAAGAAGCTATGAATATTTTAGAGGGAGGAACCCCCCCCCCCCTCTCCCGGACTGGTCCAATGTCCACGCCCGCCCCTGGTGTGTGTGTGTGTGTGTGTGTGTGTGTGTGTGTGTGTGTGTGTGTGTGTGTGTATGTGTGTGTGTGTGTGTATATATAACAGGACAGACACAGGGGAGACTGTAATTATTGATAGTGAGATTACGGCCCTATGTCACAATGTCTGCAATCAGCTGCCTTCTTTAAGCCCTGATGAATCAATGACACTGGCTGGATCTTTTCAGTCTGCCCGTGCTTTGTTCATCAAAGTGGGCTTTGCAGTGTACACAAACCCTTGTTTGGGGATTTAGCGTCAAACCAAACTGGTGTACAGTGTGCTCTGACTGATGCCTCCGGGCTAATTCTCTCTGCAAACAAGCCGGGGCCCATCAGTGGGGTCTGAGTGTGCGTAGACAAAAATAAAAAAACAAAAAAACTACCTAGATAAAAATGTGGAATTTCTGACATTCCAGATTTCGGAGTGACACTGCAATATGTCATCCTCGGGAGAAAATTAAAGTTGCCAGTCAGCTATAGCATTGTTTGTGTGTATCCAAAAGACAGCTGCCAGTCCTCAAGGTGACGGACCACACCCACTCATCTTAAAAAAACAAAAACAGCAACGAACAAAAGCACTTGTCTCTGTTCAGTTTACCTTGTGTCAGGACAAACATCCTAATCTGAGGCATCTCTATTTAGTACACGATGGATCGCACTGAAAAAAAAAATGGGCGCAACAGCTTTGAAGGTTGGTAGCAGGGTGTCGCTTTGGGAGCGAGCGATGGCAGGTTGTGAAATGCTGCCCTGCGGCCTTTCCCAGGAGAGCGGTGGCAGCAGAGTTGAACTCCCTTCACCTCTGTGCCATTACAAACATACCTTGATGACAAAATGTGTTATTGATGTTCACCTGAAGGTGAAAGCAGGCGTGTTTCTGTGGACATACTGATCTCTCTCTGTCTCTCTCTCACACACACACACACACAGACACCTTCTCTCTCTATGGCGTTCCAGGCGTTCAGGCTACTAAATCACTGTCGCCATTGGCTGAAAGGGGTTAGGTAGACGTGGCGCAATAAGGAGACTGCCTGACGCTGGGGGAAGAACAGGAGACCTTGCCTCAATGCTGTCCATCCATCCTGCCAGTTCCATCAAGTCGGGATCAACAAAACCCCGGGAGGAAAGGTCCGTTCTATCATCAGCATGTCCGTGAAAACACAGAGGTCCATGGACGTTAAAGAGCATGCAGAAATTATTATGAGGCTCAGGGACTTGGCATTGACATTAAGGACAAACACTGCAGTTCAGGAATATTAAGACCTGGGATTTGCATTACTGCTTTATGTCAACAAGCCACAAGCTGTAATTTTACTAAAGTTGCTAAGCAGCTTTGCCAAGAAATCCTGAGTGGATTGATCAAGAAAATACATTTGGTACATTATGTTCTCCGCTCTTAGACGACCTTTTCTCCAGCTGTTTACGACCCCCCCCCCCCTTCAATGTCAGAAACTGCCAGCACTCCGGACAGATCTGTTTAGGGACAGGACGAGCCTCTCTCTGTTTATGCTCCGTTGTTCATGTTTTTCTCAATTCTCAGTAAACACTTGCCAAATCAAATCTGCATACATAAACAAAGAGGGGGAGGAATTGATATTCGCAGTTCTTTCGCAAGGCCAGCACCAATCTGCCGGCCTGCGCAAAGTCCAAACACATCACCCACAGTTTTCCATGTTGCAGCCTGACAAGCACAAACAATTAGGGACGCTCTCGCTGTGCTGTCTTGATGCCGCAGCCTCTTGGAAAGCCAAAAAAGAAACCACATGGGTTTGCACTTCACCAGCAAACTTACTTTTTTCCCCTTAAAAAAAAAATCCACTCAAACCAAACCTCCCCCCTTCATCGCTGCCCAAAATTGCTCCTGCTCTTACAGTCCACTGAAAAACAATAAAATACCATCTGTTTTTTCTTGGGCCTCGACTCCTGCTAGGCAAAAGAACTTCCGCACTTAAATACCACATGATTCAGATTAAGCTGCCAGTCACTTGCCCCTCAGACACACAGCATTCGTGTCCAATAGCCCACTTGGCGGGCCCTGCCTTCAGAAGAAAAACTAGCTAAAGCTCACCCTTCTCTCTGCCTTGTCTACTCTCTATGGAAATCCCTGGTGACCGCTTTCTTTCGTCTTGTGGACAGCCTGAGAAAAAAAACAAAGAGCAAGTAGCCTATGGGCTAGTGAGCATTTGAGCATTGAAGCCCCCCCATTTTTTTTAGTGTGTGACAGTCATGTGAACAAGGCCATGCACATTCTTTCATGCATGAGGCCATAATTGCTGGAAGGATTCTGACAAGCACTCAGTGAAAAAAATTGCATTTAATCTGCAACGCCAGAGCCCTTTTTCACCGTAAACATTCAGCATTGTACCTCTGAGCATAAGAAGGTTAGGAGCTTGCTGACACTGCGTTTGACTGGACAAACGTGCGCTGACAGCCACGAGATGGAAACAACTGAAGTGGCAGCATCTTTAAAGAACTAATAACATCAGAGATGACGCGTCCATATGATCTGGATTTGTGCCCAGCCACTTAATGGGTCCGGGAGGCCGTTTACTTCAGCGAAGATGTCATTGAGTGCACTCTTAGAGCCAGAGAGCTCGTCTGCAAAGCCCGTAATGAATAGTTAGAGCCAATGTGGAGAGGTTTGAAAAAACAAGAGGACCAAAAAGGAAAAGCACTGAGGGGGTAAAAAAAATGTTTAACTCCACCAGCAATCTGTTTCCAAACCCACGTGCAGAGGATAACATACCATGAGACTACTGTCTGTGAAGTTTTGTATTTAAAAAAAAAAAAAGTTCAGCAGATGTTTTTGGGATTGTCTCGTGCTTTTGAGCCTGACTGCTTAAGAACAGGAGGTGAAGAAGAAAAAAAATCTCTCTGTTTTGTCTGTTTTGTTTTCTATCCCTATGATCCAATAAGCCTCAGAGCCACGTGATGACACTAACGGATGTTGTGGCTCTCTACTCTAAGCCCCCCTGCCCCCCGCTACCACCGCTCCCTGGTTGTGCACTAAATTTTTTATTACATTCAAGCAGTACGGCAAAGAGCAGCTATGCTACCCCCCACCCACCCACACACACACACACACACACACACACACACACTCCCCCTGCAACTCCTCCGTTGAGCAACACAATGTGGAGTCGAGTAAGGGATCAGAGGTCTTTTCCTGGGCCAAACCCCCACAGTCTCCCTCAGACAAGCTCACATGGTTTGAATCAATGCTGCCACTAGAGCTCTTTTAGTGGGTCAGTTCGATAAAAACTATCAAGCTAGCTGGATATCTGCTTTGAAACATATTTGTCCTTTTAGAGGAATTTCTAATCTCATCTGCCTCAGAAAAACAAGCAGTAAAAAAAATAATAAAAAAAATCAGACAACAGCGCAAGCATAACCCGTTTTTGAGTGCTTTTGTTGTCGCTGCCAAACATCAGAAATTCCTGTTTAAATTCCCCTTTGTCGTTTTGTTTCTATAGTCTTGAGACGAGGAGGAAATTGGCCCTTAAGAGCCTGTGGAGATTCCTGCCTTTTACACTCCTTCAGCTGTGAAAGACAACAGAGCTATCTGTTCTATAAAGGCCTGCTCGAGCTTTGTGCAGTGCAGCTCCTTTAAGCTAAAGAATGGGAATGGCCTCTGTGATACTTTGTTGTTGCAATAAAACTCTCTCTTACTGCGGCAGATACCGTATCAATAAACTCAAATCTCCCATGACTGGAAGTGAAAAAACCCCCACTACACACACGTATAGACTGAGCCGGTCATCAAGCCTTACTGAGATTTGAAGAGCATCATCGGACACATGCTATTTTTAGACATGGTGGAAAAGCCTGTCATCTGTAGCACATGAGCCTACAAATATTCATTTCTGGCTATTAGAATTTAAATATTTATTCTAATGTTTACAGTACTATGCAAAAAATCTCCAGCCACCTTAAACTTTGTTATTTCAGCAAGGTTATAATGATCAATCGTGTTTATTTCTCAGTAGTATCTTTACTAAAATACAACCAGATCACAGGACATATGTATACAGTGTTTAAAAAATTCAGAATAAAACCACTTCAACAGGCTAAAGTTGCAAAAATTTAGTGTGACCTCCCTTTCCACTCAGCATGTCTTGGACTCTCTTGAGCCGACAATATGAGATTCACAATGCTAACTTCTGGTGTATTTACCCCAGGTTGCATTCAATATGTTTAAAGCTTAATATTGATTGTCTGAGCTGCCTTTTTTTATGGTTGTTTGATTCCATGTTTCTCACAAAATATTGACTTCAGCCCGAAGAAGCGATTGTTTTGACTTTTGGGGTGTTTTAATGCATTGTAGGTGTTCTTCATATCTTTGTTTGTATGTTAATAAAGACACTGAGGAATAAATCTCATTACAACTTTGATAAAAACAACAAATCTATGGTGGACTTTGCACAGTACCACATGTAAAGACATTTAGATAAACATGCGGTTTTAAAGTGTGAAGTACAATTCTTACAAAAAAATTGTTCCCCCAGCCTACCTACTATAAATAACCCCCTTGTTTAAAATACATGTCATTAGCGCGAGGCTTGATTGGCACATTAAACAGACAGGAGTGTCCAGTTCAGGCCGTGCTGCTCAGGAAACCTTTGGGTGCAGCTGTCCAGATTAAACCAGAGGGCACACTGGCAGGAAAGTTTGATCTGATTAACGCTGGCATTGCTTGCAAAACCTTGTTTGTATTAAGTGCATATTTCAGGAACGGGAAAGCTTTGGGATAACGTGGCCTGATGGATCAGAGCGCCGCAGTAAAAAAAAAAAAAACCCAGCCGGGGCGCATACAGAGGAAGAAGAGAGAGGGAGCTGAAAGTGGGTCAAGTATATATAATGCAGTTATGAAGCTCGTGGATGGTGATAACATGAAACGCTGTTTGGACATATTATCGCGTTTTAATTATTGAGATAAAACCGGATGGCAGCACGGGAATAGAGACCTTAGAATAAAGATTATTCTCATGCGATAAATACTAACAAAATGGAAAACGCGCCATTTACAGAGGCTTTAAATACACATACACACACGGACGTAGAGGCTTTAACTTCCCCAATTAGTGAAATGAAGTTGAGGAGGCAGGAAAAAGGCACCTACAGTGATTGGAGCCGTTCCAGTGCTGGTTTCTGATGGACGTGCTGTAGGGATGGGGCGCTCCGGGCACCAGTCCTTTCTCTGGGATCAAGCATCCTCTGCTCTGGTTGTAGTAATCCATCATTAAAAACGGGTTTGGGCTGGGATTCAGTCCCACAACGTCCACACTCTCATACATCATACGGAGCAGGACGACAGCAGGGGATTATTATCCAAAAAAAAAAAAAAAACGAACTATTGTCGCGCACGCACGAGCCTTGTGGTTTGTAGCTCGCCACCAGCAGAGGTAGAAACTGAGGGGGCCAACCCGGGGAGGGAATTAAAATCGAAGGAAAAGTGGTAAATCCAAGCACAGCGGGGACATTTCAACATTTGGCATCTTCTGTAGTGTATTGATCGAAACCCACCCCCCCCAAAAAACAAAAAAACCTGAGGAGTGAATCCGTGTCTGAAAAACCCTAATCAGCTGCGCTCAATATGAAAACATAATTTAAAAAAGCAGTCTGCATGGTGTCCAACGAGAGCGCACGGCTGGGAACACACATACACACACACACACACACACACTCTCACAAGCACACACACATACACTCACACGCACACACACACACACACACACACAAATAAACCGAAATAACTTCAGCAGAATGTATCGGTCCGTTCGGCCTTGCTCACACAGAGAGCAACACTGGAGGCTGTATCCACACCATGAAGAGAAAATAAAAATCCATTACAAAGAGGACACAAAATTTCCACAATCCGTGTCCGAAAACACAGGAATATATATCAAGGCGCAAATATCAGAGAGGAAATTCCGTCTAGTTGCAGTTTGTCCTTTGGGTTACGCTCGGTTGTCCCGTTTGCGCCCGCCGTGGGTGGACTCCTGTCAGCCCCGTGAATGAACCGGTCTCCCTCTGTGCGCTTCCCTCCGTCGCAGCCCGCTCTCCGACAGCCAGGGTCGCACGAAAACATGCAGCACCGCCTTGTTTGTATTCGGAGAGAGAGAGACGCCTAAATCATTCCCACACCAAATCGTGCGGCTATCATGTTCTGCAAAAATGTGACAAGGCACAGCAGCTGAGGGCTCTGGCTCCACCTCCACTAGGCTCTTTTCCTTTTTTTTCTCCCGTCCTACCCTCAGTCTCTTTTCATGCGTTGCTCCTCCTTCGTTTAACCCCTTCAGCGACGTCACCACGGATCTCCCTCTCTCTCTCTCTCTCTCTGTCTAAACCCGAGCCCCGCAACCACGCCGAAGTTCGTTTCCGATTCGTGGCTTCCCATTCAGCAGTCAAGGGGAGAGTCAAGGGAAAAGTAACTTACATTGCATTACATTTTCACAAAAACAATAAAGATTTTACAAATCTGAAACTGTTCTTATCAACCTTTAATCTGTCTAGGATAATCTAGTCCAGATTTGATCTCTCTAAATATAATGGTTTTTGATCTGGCCCACGTCTAATGTGGACTACATTTGGGGGAAAAAGTAGGGAAATCTTCCTTTTTCACAAATATAATAAAGATTTCACAAATATGAAACTGTGTTTTTAATCAACCTTTAGTCTCTTTGGGACAATCTCGTCCAGATTTGACCTAAAGGTATAGTGGTTTTTGATCTGGACCTGGTTTAATGTGGTCTACATTTGAAAAAAAAAAAATCAATGAAATTTTCCTTTTTGCATTTTCACAAACAGAATAAAGATTTCAAAAACTTGAAACTGTTTCTATCAACCTTTAGTCTCTCTGGGATAATCTACTATGGATTTGGCCTGTCTTGGTGGTTTTTGATCTTGAGCTGGTGTCATGTGATATACATTTGAAAAAACAAAGAGAATAACAGTTTTACAAATGTGAAAGTGGCTTTCAGATTGTGTCTGGGCATTATCTTAAATGTTCAACATGCTTTCACAACAGTAAGAGGTGCAAAAAGCAAAGCATTGTATGTTACTTTTCTCTTAACTCAACACTGAACTACTGAATCGGAAGATACGAATTGGAAGCTAACTTCAGCGTTGTAGCCCTGCATGGGACTGTGAGAGGGGGTGGAGGGGTTGGCCACCACCTTCCCTCAAATTTAGGTGCTGGGGCTTTAAATAAAAATGTATTTGAGGACATGATTAAGTTATATAAGCTCAGTAATGAGTCTCTCATATCTTTGCACAGAATTCATGGACTTAATGAGTGCTGCATCAGACTGCATCTCTCTCGCTCTTTTTTCCTGGAAGTTCTCTATGTTCTCACTCTTTATTCGGGCTCCTCCTTCCAACTAATTTGACCCTTTCCCCCATGCTCTCATCAGTCCCTACCCTCCGATTTTTTTCTCCCCCAGCCCTGTCTCCCTAATTTGCCTAATGCTATGCGGCTGAACTTTTCCTGAACCCAGGGAAGTAGGCAGCCTCACCTCCTGGTGACCCACTGGCTGACTCGGATTCGCCTTTCTGGCTCACTCTCATCCCACATTATTCAAGGTTTCCCACCTTGTACACTCAGAGTAACACCATTACACTTTTCCTCGAGTGCTGCCCAGAGAGGCGCCTCGGTTCACCCGGCACACATAAAGCAACAAAAGTGGCAAAGTCACCCAGTCGTGGTAACTGAGGCTTAACTTTTTTCTCACAGTGTAGTTGCAGCTGGATTAAGTCCAGGAAATTGTTTTGCTTCAGAGTTGCACCACCTCCCTGATAAAATGTTACTCCACCTTTACTCTGCAACATTCCATGCAACATTGTTGCAACTTGTTATGCGAACATGCAGCTGTATCGTCCACCAGGCTTGAGTCCATGCCAAAGCTATCATAGACTAAAGCAGTGATATTTAACTTGCAGCCCATGGGCCAAATCTAGCCCCTGATAGGGTGCCGAGTGGTCCCCTCTAACATTTTCTGATTCACAGTAAGAAAAAAGTGATTCACACAGAGGTCCTCGCTAAGCCCCTGATGTCCTAAAATCCAATAAAGATCGTAAAATCCTAGGAACGTCCTATATTCCTAGAAACGTCCTCTCATCCTAGTAATGTCCTAAAATCCTTTGAACATCCTCAAATCAGAAACATTCTTAAAATCCTAGAAACATCCTAAAATCCTTGAAAAGTCCTAAAGTCCAAGAAATGTCCTTAAATCCAAGAAACATCTTAAATCCTAAAAACATCCTCAAGTCTTAGAAACTTCCTAAAATCGTCTGGATGCCCTGAAATCCTGGAAATATTGCAAAATCCTAGAAACATCCTAAAATTTTAGAAACGTGTGTATAGAGCTGTTGCTCCTGTCATGTTTGCAGAAATGGCCCTCAAGCAAAACAAAGGCATGAGTATATCCTTTTCAAAGTCAGATGATGCAAATATTAATGCTGTAAGAATGTTGTGGCGATCACAAGCCTAAAAACACATCCAAACTTTTCACAAACACATCGTCAGTCTCATGTTGTGTTGTTGGCAGGGACACTGAGCCTCTCAAAAACACTGACCTGTGATTGTCATGTGATCTGGGGTACAGCTGCCAGCTTCAATTGCCTGCGCATGTTCAGTGGTGGAGATTAAGGCCAAGCACCCGCAAGATGTTTTTTGTTGGATGACATCACACATTAATCACACATTTTAGGGCTATTATTTTCCAATTTACACTGGCAAGTTTGAAATTTTGGCTTATTTGACATAAAAATAAAAGAGAGACATCATTTGAAAATATCAGGAATGCTTTATCATTGATTGAGATGTCCCAAACAAGGTCACGAACATGGAAGGACGCTTTCTGTGGCTGTAGATTCTGACTTGTTTATGAATGCAGAATCACCTGTCCTGTCCCATCATTGCAGGACATACAATCTTGAGAATTTATTCCTCTGTTTTTGTATCTTAGCTTTCCTAAACGGACCTGAAAAACACCTGTGAGAACAAAAAAACAACCACTTGCTACATAAATAGCATTTTCAAATACTTCTGCATCAATGTGGAAATGTTCCAAACACTGTGTGACTTGTGCTGTAATCTACACCAGACTCAGAACAATACCTCTCCTCCCCCACTTTCCCTACACCTGAGCCACAGGCCACAGCTGGGTCTGACCAACACGGTTTCTGAGAGGGATTATCTGCATGGAGCCTGGCAGGGGGGCTCGGCCTGCTCCGCCCCCACTGACTGTGACACTTATTTAATGCAGGCCCCAGTGTGTTTACCCTGCCTGATAAGAGCCCAGTGTGCAGGCCTGGGCCACGGCGACCTCTCGCCTGAACTGATAGCGCAGCCACACATTCCTTGACAGGATTAGCCCTATGAGTAATGGCTGTCAGAAAATGCTAATTTTCCAAGGGGAGAGCATTCATCCTCGGGTAATACCCTGTGATAGCGCAGAACAAGCTAAGAGATAACGGATTGTTGATCATTGCTTATTACAGAAGGGGGGGGGGGGGGATACAAGCTTAGACCTGGAAAAAAGTCCTTTTCCCACAGCTTTCTAACATTTATTTTAATATAAAAACTTCTTGAAAAGGGCAGAATAAATTCAGTCACCTTTCATAAAATAAATGTGGTATTGTTATTGTTACAGGAGGAAACAGAGTGCTCCTTGGGCAGACGGTTAAGGGAATTGGATGTATTACATCACATCAATGAAAAAATAACTTTGGTGTTATGTCATGGTGGTGTCAGGTCTGTACACAAGAGTAAACACTATCAAACAAATTCATACACATGAGTTTCAGTCGTCATACACATGCTTGACAATTGATGCGATGAATGCAGGGCAAATGAGAGTGGACAGTTGTCTCCATTGCATCTTCATGACTGTGAAAAGACAAAAAACCCCTTTACACCGCCTGTACAAGTCAGGAATGCCTCACTGTCATTCCAAATTGTTGTTTTGTATAAAAGGTACAATCACGGAATGGGGCGGACCAACACCCCTGTCCCACATTTGGCACATACACCCAGTGATTTCTTAAACATGGGTAAACCCACCCAAAATAGGCTACACTATAGACTGCTTTCTCGTTGCCAGTAGAGCAGAGCTGTGTGCACGGTTCTGCAACAGACAAGCATGTGTGTGTGTGTGTGTGTGTGTGTGTGTGTGTGTGTGTGTGTGTGTGGGTGGGTTGTTTTGGTGTCTGTTGTCCATTTGACATCACAGGTGGATCAGTGAGCAGGTAAACATTAGAAAGCAGCATGGAAGAGGTCTCTGAAAACTTAATGGTGGTTACTTCTCTTTATATTTCTTTCACTTCTTCAGTCTGTCTTTCAAACTTGGTGCAGACTCATTTGGATCTATGTTTTAGTGCTGCTTAAGAGGAAACGGATGGTATTAGTGATGGCATGTCATTGCATATCACTAGTTAAGGATTCACCCGGGTGTGTTTCTCTCAATGGTGAGCCAGAGGCAATAAATATCTGTGACTACTGCAGAGTCAGCTAAAATCAAACCCTGGGGCAGCATTACACCTGCGTTGTATGGTTCTGTATAAAAATAAAAGCCAGCATAATGAAGGGTCTTTGTTGTGGCTCTATCGTGGGATAGTGTGTCAAAAGGGTTAAAGAGTTACAAGAGGTTCGGCCCAGGTTAACACACCTGTTCAGGTGACTGCTCTTTGTCCAACATTAATGAAAAGTACTTTGCCAGCAAGCAAAATCAGAGAGAAACAGATTGTGTCTCACTTCTCTGACTGCAAAGTCAAAAAGAACTAGATTGCGCCTTGATTCCCTTACAAATGCGTGGCTCAGGCTTCAAAGTGTTGCTGCATTAAGTCCAGGCAAACTGATGGGGAGCCTTGATTAAAGCACCATTCAGACGTGGAGGCTTTTGCAGAAATAGATGGTTATGTAAGTGCAAATAATAGAGGAATACCACGAGCGGTAAACTTAGCGCCCTTGATTCAGAGCAAAGCTGGAACTGAGAGTCCAGCGGGGAGAGTGGGGGGAGGGAGAGGAGCAGGATTTTTTAGGAGAGAATTCAAAGAGTTTTATGGGCAAGGGTGGAGAGGAGATTGCTGGCTGGACCTTGAGGGTGTCAAACTATTTTTACTGCCCTCACTCTCCTTCTTTCTAAACCCAATCTGGGGTGTTAGGAAGCAGTAAAAAGTGCTCTCCTCGCCATTCCTCCCCCAAGGAGATGTCCAGGTCTCTGTCACGCTGTGGGGCAAAACATGCTGTCTGCATGTGAGCAGTATTATCCCACAATGATCAGCGCCATAATCCCCTCCAACCACACTCCGACCACTGGCATGGTCCCAGCAGCCAATGTCCTCATGCCACCGGGCTCACGCCTCCCCTGAGTGCATGTCAGCGTGTGCTTATTTGTGAGTGTGCGCCGAGGTGCATGTTTGCTTTTAAGTCTACCTGAAACTACCGCTCCATTCCCCTTACTGCCATTACGGTTTCTGTGTGTGTGTGTGTGTGTTTGTTTGCACAGCTGGTTTTGTGCAGCCCGTACAGGCAGCACCAGCCAAACCCAACAGCTGTGCTCCCCACAGCGAGCCAATGTGTAATGAGGGCCCGACCCTTCGATGTGAGAACAAGCTGCAGTTATCGATGAACACTGCACCGCTTCCACCTCCTCTCTGTCAATCTACTGGATACACACACACGAAGCCTGACCTAAAGTTAAACTGTTCTATAGATCTGTACGTCATTGCTTTGCTATCCTCAGTGTGTGTGTCTTTTCTAAGAGACCCTCTTGGTGGCTGCAGGGATTTTTTGAAAGCTACCCCCCCCCCCGTCATTATCCCTTTAATGTCCCTCTGACAGCAGATTCCAGCATTTATGGTACAGGCCTATATCTGCCCATAAAGCCTTTTATTGTTTAGCCCAGCTCTATGGCGGCCGTAACCTGGTTTTCCCATTTTTTATGGGGACCTTCACTATATCACAGGGGGGAGGACAAAGCTGCCCACCATCGGTGTTTACCAAAGTATGGCCTACTCATAAATCCATCATGGCCAGCGGCATTCTGGAAATACCTAAGCACAGGGAAAGAAAGAGAGAGGGGAGGAGGGGAGGAGACATAGCTTATTGTATAGGTTGTAATCGCCCACACTCTACGGCCTTGAGTTAGAGGGCTCTTCTCCGCAATGATCATTAGGTCTATGTTCCTTTGCACAGTCCATCACTCAGCAAATCAAGGGAAAATTGCTATGGATGTTACCCTGGAGGAAGGATATCTCAATATCAGTCATCCCGGACTTGGAATGGCCCCCATTAGCTGTCAGAAACAGGGAGATGTTTAGTACATACGGACAGACACGTCGCTAATTCTATTAAGAAAGACAAGAAGGACAGAGTGAAACAGAGAGCAAACTAAAGGGAAGATGAGATATGAGACGGAATAAAGGTTGAGGAAGTTAAAAGAGTAAAGTGCATGTATGACTGGATAACATATCAATGAGCCTGGGTAAAAAGGTGCACGGTTGGTTTTACAAATATGAGTTCAACAAGGCATTTTCGATTAATGAAAAGATTGAGGTTCTTAGAAATAATGGTACAAAGAAGAAGGTTTGATTAAACATTTAAGACCTGCAGCTCTGTACATTTCCAGTTGAGTTTAACCCTTTGAAACCTTGAGAGAGAGTTTCTTGTGCTGCTTTCAGATGCCTTTCACAAGTTGCCAAAACTGTGAATCCTCAGCAAATTGTTGCAATTTCGAAAGACATGGGTAATAAGGCGATATGCAACTTTGTAATAATTGTTTTTTGCAAGATTTAGAATTTTTTTTTAAAGCGCTAGGGGAAACTTCTAGTGAAAAATAAGCTAGGGGAAACTTTTTTTTAAAAATTTCTTTCTTTCTTATTAATTTCCACTTAATTTTCTTTTACCTTTTACTCATTTCTTGCTAAGTTTTGGGTCATTTGTTCTTTCATTGCTCTTTGCCTTCTTCCATGTTTATAAAAGAAATCGAGCCAATTTGTTCAGGTTTCAAAGGGTTAAAGCATGGTTAATGCACAAAGAGCACTTAAAAAACATTTTGCCAGTAAATTGCAGAAATCCTGGGAAATTAATTAATCATGATAAAATTATGGTGGTAGCTTTCCTTCTTCACACACTCAGTGCATAATTTATTTGAAATTTTGAACAAAAAATTTGTTATCTTACATTCAATGGATGCCAAAGTTACCGTGTATCTGTGTGGACATGTAAATTGGTGTGTTTGCAAAACAACTGCCCATTGTTGCTTTGTGTGTTGAGCATATGCTAGAAAGACACTGCATGATGAAGGTCTGACGACCAAAACATTGTTTGCTTACTTCGTCTTCTGATTCATGTTGGAAGCACTGCTTGGACGGATACTTTACACTTAAATTTAGTATTGCTGCACCACTTCACAGATGAACAGAGGCATTTGCTGCGCCAAATGTTTCTGCTACAGCTCAGCTTACATTGGTTAAAGTACGTCAGAAACGATGGTTTTGGATCATGCCTGTCAAACCAGCAGATGGTGGGACAATATCCAGAGAGGGATTGTTGTCAAATAGGAAGGGAAGCAAAACTTTAGCATGACTCGTATCTTCGAGTGAGCTCCTTTATCCTTATATCGAAGAGGGAATGAACGAAGATGAGATCTCCAGTTGGTGTTTTGAAATAGGTAACTTTAGCCTGTACACTTACTACTGCTGAAGAGATACTGCTGAAGACAGCTAGTGTGGATGAGATACTTTGCGAAACATGTTGTATGGACAAATTATTTTTTTAAACAAAGGGGAAAATATTATGAACGATACTGTTCACTTCTCCATTTCCTGCATGCAGGTTCCCGACCGCAGCCTTGCCCTTGTGGCCTTAACTCCAGAGTTCATGTAAAAAAGACAGACAAAGTGAGAAATTGAGAGAGCGTTAGAAAATAGAAAAAAGCTGTCTTCTCATCAAAACACACTTTCAAGCTTTGATTTTGTCTGTGGTACCCGAATCAAGCCGTTTCATCTCCCTCTAACAGAGATCTTAGGCGCTGCTCTCTGGGTGTCGAGGCACCATGTTAAAAAAGTAGCTCTGCATCACTAACATGAGTCCCCCCCCTCCCTCCACTGTATTCTCCTCTCTTTCTCTCTCTCTCTCCAGTTTTTGAAGTGCTGCAGAGGGCCGATTTCCCGTTTTCCATTCAGAAGTGTGATGCTTGGGGTGGCCTGGAGGGGATATGAGAGGAGGTGGCGGGGGGGTTTGTGGTTCGCTTTAAGTGGATTGCCCTCAGTCTTGTTGTGCCCAGCCTAAAGCATTATAACGCCTCGCCAAGTGACCTCCACTTGAGTGGTGCCCCTAAAACCGGTGCCGGGCAGGGCACGCTGATTGTTGTGCTAAGTACAAAGACCGAATGTGTGCCCTGAACCGCGCAGAGGTTGGATAACTGGAGGCTGAATGTGCAGTCAACACACATGGAAACTGTCGCGTGTGCACGTGTGTGCATGTGTGTGTATGTGTGTGTGTTTGATACAGCTTTAATCCTGCCCTTGCTCTTTCATAAAATAGACTGCTCTCTCCTGGGCACATGTGCCTTTTTGCATCCTGCTTTTCATGTTGTGTATGTCTGCGTTTGTGCACCGATCAATGTGAAATGTTCAAAAGTGCCGAGCTGGTTCAGATGTTAATGAAACATGTGAAATCCCCTGCTTAGCCAGCAAGTTGGGAACTGGGGACAACAAAGGCCCACGGGAGAGCAACAGACTGCCGCGGCTCAGAGCATGACAAATGCCCCTGCCATCGTCACCACTGTGGCCCCTGTTACCCTGCCCTTTATAGGGGGGTGGTGGGGGAGGCCGGCGGTGGGGGATCTCCCTCATTCTAACCTGGGGAGGGGAGCAGGAGGAGGGTTAATGGAATGGATGACTCCGCCACATTAAAAGAGAAGGGAGCAGAGCGATGAGGGCGAGGGAGGAGGAGTCATCAGCATTTCAAAAGAATGAGGCGCAGGGAATGTAGATGGAGCAGCTACTCCCCTTTCCCTACCATCTCTCACCCTCTCTGTTATTGTCCACCCCAACCCTAGTGTGTGTGTGTGTATTTATATATATATATATATATATATATATATGTATATATATAATAGGATATATATATATAGATATATTATATTATTATATATATATTGTGTAATAGAAAAGAGATGAGTTAAATTGGATAAGAGGCAGCCATTGTTACCCACAAGTCCCAGAGGTGCGCACGGGTCAAACTTGTCTTCTGACAGTGAAAAGTGCCCTATCAGAGCGTTTTTTTTCATGCTGTGGTTATTTCTGCAGTCGAAAGGTTTTGCTCAGCGTAGCCCACAGGCAGCAGGGAAGAGGCTCATCTTTTGTCAGGCCAGACAACAAAACCAAGAGAGCTGCTGTGAAAATTGATATCAATGTCAAAGTTTTTGCCCATCGGGCCCTCGCACTTGTCCCGCGTCTGATATTTAGGCAGCAATGCAGGAACAAACACTAGCACAAAATAGGGAAACTACTGGAAAAAACGTGGTACCGGACATCACATGGCTTATATCATATTGCATCTGCACCTCTCCACACAGAGCAACCATTGTTGCTGTTTCTTAAACAATGTTACACATATCCTAACATCTTAATGACTATTCTCGACACATTTTAAATAAAGTCTGCCTTGGCAGATACAGCTGTCAGAGAGGTGCAGAACCCTTAAGCTCTTTCCATTCCGTTCAGTTTCACAGGGATTGTGTTAAGAAAAGACTTTTCCAATCACCCTTATGTAGTGGGGGATAAAGTAATGACATCCTTTACTATCCTTTAAAGTACTAATAGGTCCACAGTGAAAATACTGTTACAAGTAAAAGCCCCGCATTGAAACTTTTATTTTAGTAAAAGTATAGTATGACCAAGTACTAATAAGTATAATCAAGAAAATTACTTAAAGTTTTTAAAAGTAAAAAGTACGAAATGCAGAAAAATCAAACCAAAATCTCAAAAACTGTTGCTGTGCTAAAAAATGTTTTTTTTTAAAAATCCTAAAAACTCAGAATTATGAAAAGAAAAAAAGAAAAAAACACCTCAAAACCCCCAAACTATTTGAAAAAATGAAAAAAAATACCCCCAAGTAAAAGTTATTTTAGAAAATTGATTAAATACATTAACATATTTATCAAAAAGGTTTGCAATAAATTTTATGTCAATCAACTGATTGATTAGTTAACTAACGTATACTTTGTATAAAACTGTTTGGTAATTTTTAATTTATAACAAAACATCATATTTTTTTTAACTCCTATTATATTTTGTATACAAAGATCTTAATCTGTAAAATAACTAAAGTGTTAAGATAATGTTGTATGAAGCAAAAAGTACAATATTTCCCTCTGAAATGTAGTGGAGTAAAAATAGAAGTGACATTAAAGGAAAATACTCATGTAAAGTACAAATACCTCTTATTTGTACTTAGCGCTGCACTTGAGTAAATGTACTAAGTTACATTCCACACCACTGCCTTAATACCAGAAAGCTTAAATAAAAATACTTAAAATCATCCACCTTTGTAGTTGGAACTATCAATTCAGCACTCCATCTGTGACAAAAACTTCCAAGGGTTCAGAAAAAATAAAAGCACAGAAGGGCTTTGAACTGGTATAAAATAAAGCTCAGCAGTCGCTATGGCTACCCAAACCATCTGTGTTGTGAACCCGTAGAGAGGGGGAGTGTTTCAATAGTAAGTAAATAGGCTAATACAAAAAGTGAATGGCTGAGAAGGGCAGATCATTAGCTGGCCAACATCTTAACCATTCTCTGTGTGATACCAGAGCAGGAGGGGGCTGATACATGAAAAAAAAGAACCCTGATAATATTTAACCAGCGGAGATCTATCATCAATCTGGACTTGCCACCCCCCAACATCATCAGTCCTCACCCCCAGCTCTGGCCTATTGTCATTAAAGCCCCGACTCCCTTTTCACTCCTTATTCAATATTTTTGAGCCATTGTTCCACCTTACATGCCCCCTCTGAACTACATTACTTTTCCCACTCTGCAGTGAAAGGAGAGGGGCAACAGCCAGAAAAAACATAATATGTTAAAGTGTCAGAAGCAACAAAAACGTCAGCCGGCCATGGCAAAAGTCTGGGTTTTGCATGCATTCTCAAACTCCCGGCTGCAGCATGCACGCCATCACACTTTCACAAACACTCTCCTTCTGTCTCCACACTCACATGGTGACCCCGTGGGTTTTTGCTGGGCTCTTTGAATGAAAAAGAGAAGTCATTTATCCGACTCTATCTTCGCTGCACCTTGCAGCACCTTTTAAGAACACTCTTCATTCCTCGCTAACGCTAAAGCTGCACCTTCACTGACAGCATGATGGAAAGCCCCATTCTGCCTCCCTTTCTTTTTCTCTCTCTCTCTCCTTTTCACCGTCATCTCTGGAGCCTCTCCTGTGTTTCCTTTCTCACTGAAAAGTGAAGGCCAAGCTTCAGTGGTGATGTAAGAAAGTGTCAGTGTGTGTGTGCATATGTACATCTATCTTGGGGGTGTTTGGCATGGATCCCTATGTATCAGTGTTTGCATGTTTAATAAAAAAAAAAAGTTGCAAAAGTAAAATGTGTAAAAAGGTGCAAGGGGAGTTCAACAGATGAGCTTGCTCACGTATGGAGGTGAGAAACAGGAGTGCCAGGGGCTGCTGGAAGGCCTGGTGTGTCAGAGCTCATCAGGAGTTTACAAAATCATCCTTCAGAACCTGTCAATATTCAGTTGGCTATGCTTTCACATTTTTTATTGTCATCACTTGTCCCTCTCTGTACTATAACGCTGATAACACCACAACAGAATCACACACTGCACATAACATTTGCATATGTCAACTGTATTATGCATGTGTTGTAGCTTTAAATGCTGATCAATTAAGTTAATTTTAGCTTTTAGACCAAACCATTTAAGGTTTTTTCATTTATATTTAGCACGTGTGATCCCACTGTCTTATCCCCTCTGTTTTGCAAATGCATCCTCAAACACTGTTGTGTTTGCAGTGAATAAACAAAGCATGATGCATATTTCAGTCAGCAGCACTCAGCGAAGCGTCAGGCTGTCTAGACCGTGTTTGACCAGCGGTGTGCATGCTCTCTCAGGTCTGTGTGTTTATTCGAGGTAGTCTCTATGCAACCAAGCAGACATCAACAATAAAACCCCTAACCTAGTTGGCCAACAGCCCATCTCTTTCTGTCTCCCTCTCTCTCTGGGACGGATCATTCATCACTCTCTCCACCCTCTTTCCCTCCATACAGCATCCCGCTCGACAACATTAGTCCCGCCAATACAGCTGTTACTACAGATAAGGGTCACGTTTGTCAAGTTTGATTCAAAACTCCTATTATTATATTGTGTAAAAGAGGAAATTAAAACTATAAAAAACAGAGTAGGCTACTAGAGGAAGAGATAACTTCACCTATAACACCAAAATTGAAGTCATAAGAAAGGAAAAAGTTAGTCCAGTAACAGTTTTAATGCTCCATCTTTTGTGACATCAGTATAGATTGTTTTTGTAAGCAAGTGTATCTAAATATGGTCCCAAACCAGCAACTAATGCAGCTGAAGTGCAGATCTGATACTGAAAGGATGCAGAAGTTTGTTTCTGCATTATAGCACAAGTTCCTGGTAGATGCTGTTGAAGAGGTGTGGAGGTTCAAACCATCTGCATGTGTGTGTCGTGATGGAAGGTGCTTTCCGTCTTTCGCCCCAATTTCATCACTCACCTCGCCTTTAACAACTCAACCAGATTCTGTGTTGCTGTTTGACTTATCAAAGAAAGATCTCCTGTATTGGTAAATTGCAGTGTTTTGAAACAGATTTTGCAACAAGTCCTGATTACTGTAGCAACTTTGACATAAGAGTGGTGACCGCCCCGTGGCAATATACAGTAATAGATGTTAAAAAACAAGCACTAACAGTAATGCCACACGGTTTCTACACTTCCCCTCTTTTACTGTAACTTCCCTATGTTGCAAAATGGCTTATGTCCAGATGTCCTATATTTGCACGCAACTTTGTTTTTGCATGTGTGTGAACGTGTGTGAGTGTGTGTGCCAGAAACTGTCCGATTAATCATACTTACAATCGTAAGCATGACTGATCAAAACGATAGCAAATGTTTTGACTCAACAATCTTAAGTGGACTCAGCACACAAAACAAACAGTATTGAGATATAACAGGCCCAGAGGACAATTCTACATCTTTTAGACAACATAAAGAGTATTTTATACTGTACAACTGTAGTAGGAGTAAAAATCACTGGGTAACAAACTATATGATATTATTATTACTATTTTGATGACCGTGACTACAATATGCAACATGCAAAAAGATGAAAATACTTAAAACTAGAACTGCCGCATCTGCCAACCAGTCAAGTTGCAACTCACATCCATGCCTGCACAGACTCACATGAAGCCTTGACAGTAAACAATCCTTCAATGTGGATGTTGCTTGTCTGAGGCTACAAATTCTAATACGTGGATGCTTCACACACATCCTCAATCTGGAAGCACCACAAAATCTTAACAGTCACCACAGTTTCAAGGTGTGCACCCAGGATGACATTAAATAATGGCCACAAAAGTGTTTTTGCAGAACATCATTATGATACTATGAAACTGACTTCACATTTTGGATATAAAATGTCATCACTTCATCATTTTATCCTCTTTGTGTTTAATTCTGTCTAAATATTCATACAAGTTCTTCAGTTATGGCCAAAAACATGCTTTGTTAGGTCACAATAACCTTTGACAACCAAATTCTAATGAGCTCATCCTTGAGTCAAATTTAACGTTTGTGCCAAATTTGAGGAAATTCCCCTGAGGTGTCCCTGAGATACTGTATTGATGAGGATGGGACCCATGCAAGGTTACAGTGACCCTGGACCTTAAACCACCTAAATTAAATCAAGTCATTGTTGTGTTTAAGTGGAGGTTTGTGCCAAATTTGAGAAACATTTTCTCAGAGCGTTGAGATATTGCGTTCATGAGAGTGGGACGGACGGATGGATAGACAACCCAAAAACACATTGCCTCCGGCCAAGGCTGCTGCAGAGACATAATAAAAAACACTCCTAACCCTAAAATGATAAATTGTTCTACAATTTTTGCTGACATCACAGATAAAGCATTCAAAATAAAGTAGAGACGGTGCAGACTTAAAATGTCTGCAATAAAGGAATGGATGGCTACACCTTTTTTTAATACTACAAGTGCAATATTATTGTTGGTGTATTGATAATTGTCAAATATTGTCCAAGAGAACCTAACCAAACATGGCTGAAAAGGTGGTTTTGGTAACACACTTGTAGCTGTGGATTTATATGAAAACTGTGCACACTGCGTCTTGTCTCAGTTTGTTGTATTCATTGTGAAGTTGCAATAAATCCATGGGAGGACCTAAGTTCTGCCAGACTTTATTGTGTTTGTTTGATTAAAGTTTTCTTAAGTGTAATAAAAAAAAAGAAATAATGTTGAGAGAGGGAGTCACTTCTAATGGAGGAGATAGCAACTATGACACAAGCAAAGAAACTGCGTATGAATAATTTATGAAGGACAGAAAGCGACAGTTAACAGGAGAGTGTCATTGGACACTGACATGTCCATCCATCCATCCATCCATTGAACCAGTCTCATCCACTCTCTCTTTCTGCCGTGGGTTCAGATAAAGGATAATGGATCTGCTGACATTCAGCTGTCCCAAAAACGCTCACATTAAATAACCCTGTTAGTATGGAGAGCAGCATGCAAATACACACATGTGGAAGCCACACACACACACGCACACACACACAGCCAGACAACAAAGCATACATGACCATTTGCACACAAACAGGTGTGTACACAGAAACATGAGCTCACACTCAAATACATAAGGCACATGACTGAAAATGCAGACATGTTTCTAAACACACATACAGCGTTGTGGCAACATGTATGCAGTATGTACAGTATGCTAATGGATTGTTTTATGGATTAATGCATGTATGAGTACTTTGAACCCATTCCCTATGATCAGGCAATAAAGCAGGTGGGCCAGCCAGCTTGTACACACAACACTCCCTCATGCACACACACAAACACTTAACACACACACGCACATATATATAATGCCCTGCAGGCCTGAAGCTGAGGGAGTAGCTAGACTGCACCTCAGGGTTCAACGGTCAAATGCAGACAGTCAGCCAGAGCGCTCCAGGCTGAACTTAGAGTGATGATCATAATTTGTGTCAGAGAGGCTTTCTGCGGAATAACAATGGCCAATCGTGCAATGACAGTGATGATGTCCATGTAAATCTCACACCCACAATTTAGTCCCTGCAGATGCTACCTCATAACAAATGAATGAGCAGCGTGTGTGTGATGTTTGTGCTGGAAAACACACACAAACAGTCAGACGCAGATGCACACAGGTTGTAAACAGAAGCAAAGTGACTTCCATATAGAGACAGAAGCTAATTATACAGGCTGAGTTAATACATGGGTGCAAAAAACAAGCAATATATTTTTAAAATTGTCCTTGGTGGTGTGCTCAAGGACTCTTTGACATACAATATTTGAATACTGCCATAAAGCTATGTAAGGTACTTTTTTACAGTCCAGCAATGACGCGCACACACACACATACATGCATACGTACAGCAAATCCCACCATCAGCAACATGCAGGTGCACGATCATTCCAGCAAGGAGACAACAATGGACACCATCCTCCCTCCCACTGTGCCAAAAACCCAGCCGTCTGGCAAAACAGCTGAGTGGGACACATCACCCAGGGTACTTCTGTTGTCCCAAAGCAGAGCCACACAATATGGCTGACACACACACATGCAATGACAATGGCAGGGCCTAATTCACCCAGAGGAAAAAATGCGGTTTCCTGTATTTGGCTGCAAAGAATGTTGTACATCAACGTGCAGTTTGTCTTATTTTATGTTATGATGTTGATTGCAGAGAATACACATATCTAGTTGTTGTTTTTTTATAACGGAGTAATTCCAAAGAGTTGCTGATGCAGCCCACAAACCAAAATCTGTACCATCACGTCATCTAATGGTTTAATAACAGTCATTTTAGAAAACTCAATGTATTTAGATGTGGAAAAAAAACATTTTACCGGAGATTCAAAATTCATTTTCTTTTCTGTAAAAGGCCATTGTTGTAAACCAGTGGTTAAATATGTAATATTGTCATTTGTACAATGCACCAAACAGCGTGTGTCCATCAGAGAATTTTATTTTTCAAAAAATTGTTGCTTATAAACTGAGTGCTTGACCTTATATTGTTATATTATCATACTGTTTAGCCTGTTGAGTTGCTGGTTTTATCTCCTAATAGCCTAATTTGCAAATATTTCTTCTTTCTAGGTCCAGGGCTTATTTTACGGTACTGACTTGTTTGTTTATTGCTTCAGACTTTAGAAAATCTTTGATCCATCCTTAATGCTTCTTACCACCCTATCCTCCTCTCATCCCTTCTCTGAATCTGTCTTGGACTATTCTGCATGTCTCTTCCAACCCTCTCTGTCTGTCTCTCTCTCTCTGTGTGCATATCTTATGCTAGATCAATTTTTTTCCTCCTCCAATTGATCTTCTGCCCTCATACCATCGTGCTTCGGTTCCTCCTTAGCTCCCCAAGGAAATGTACAACTCTATATAATCAACTTAACCGCTTTGCCGTCTGCCACTATGTCGAGCTGCCATGAGGTTTACTGGTCACACGGCTGTACGCCCTCGGCTTATCGTGCGCGGTGCAGCAGCCAGAGGCCCGGGCAGGCAGCGAGCGAGGAGCCAGCTGCCCCTCATATGCACGTCTTGGTGATTACACTGATGGAGTAGCTAACAAAAGAATCTCTAAGGCAGCGTGTCAGAAATACTGTCTTTCAGTTGATGCTTATAGCAGAACTCAATGTAAAGTATATCTTTTAATTCTTGTTGTGGAATAACTGAAATATCAGGTTGTTTCTTTGATGCTTAGCTGCAATGGATTTTATATTAAACTTTGGGTTTATTCATTTTTAATACTCAATACTTTTAGGGGTGTAACAATTCGTTTAAACAAAGATTCAACGCATGTTAAGATACATGTTTGGCGATTCAATATTTTGCAAACAAGAATGTCTCCATATTACAATGTTTGGCGTGCTAAATACTGGGCAAAAATTCTTAGTATGCATACATTTGATTTATGCCTTGAAAAATGATTTTAGATTGATACATGCCACAAAACAAGGACAACTTACTGTTTACCTATCGATGTGGTATGAACGCGGGAATATAAACCGATGCACCAATACAATGGATGTATTGTTACACCCTTTCTACATCTGATGTTTCATTCACAACATAGTGCTGATATGATTGATTAGTCAATAAAATGATCAACAGAAAACCTGAATAGTATTAATCATTAAAGTTAATTATTAAGCAAAATCAGCAAAAACTTTCTGTATTTCACTTCTCAAATACGTGAATTTGCTGTGTTTCTCTGATACACATTTTTTCGACTTGAATATATTCAGGTTCTGGCCTGTTGGTTGGACAATCTGAAGATGCCATTTCAAGAAATTGCGATAATCGCATACACAATTTTTTCACAATGTTTTGCCGACTACATGTGAAAACATGATTAAAATAACTGTTAATTGCAGCACTCACAATACATTTTAATAATCATATCTATTATCATCAAAACAATACATATTTGCATGGTACAACTATCAAGTAGCTAATGGCATTAGTGCCCCAAATAGCAACTATTAACTACTACTAAATATAAATGTGACATTCTCTTCATTGTGTGTGCGTGTGTGTGAGAGGGAAGGACAATGCAACAATATTCATTCTACACTCTAGTATTTGGGAGAGAGGAAACCCTGGTTATAGCCAGGTTTCCTCTCACTGTTAATGTTGCCAAGCTACAAAGTAATGCCCACATTACAAAGCACACCCAATTTCCTACTGAACATTTCTGGTCACATACCCGCTCCTCCTGCAGTGGAGAGGTCTATATCTACTGGGTGGAGGTGGCATGTTGTGTCTAAATTTACAATGGCATGTTTCTATCAGGAAGAATCGACACTCATCTGCAATACACCACATGCCCTCTACAGAGTGTAAAGGTGCGCTGATGAGCAGATGAGGAAAAACAACCTTAAGAAGGAAGGGAGGAATGCTACGGGAAGGATGGGAGGAGAGGAAGACGGGTGCCATAGCTATGGGGGGATTGTGTCAACGAGGAACAGAGTTCTGACAGTAATATTAGAGTGCTGAATGATGGTGCTGTACTAACTTTCTCCACTTCCTTTCCTCTATTTCTCTTGTATTAACACAGACTGAATGTTTGCTGCTATCATTTGTTTCTTTATATATTTCTCCTCGAACCAATTCCAAGAATAAATGTTGGCGAGGTGCATTTCTGTAAACCAAGGACATCTAATGTGTACATAATAATGTAGGAGATATGTTGAAACTTTATTTTTATGTTTCAGAGATGTTGTGGTTAACATGGTTATGTTTAGGTACGATGTTTTTGCATGACATGCATGATTTTGTTGCCATAAATAGGGCTGGAAATGTAGCAGTCTCGCCAAAAAACACCCACTTTTGGTGACACAGTCCTGGAAATGCAGTTATGTCTCTTAAAAACATCCAGTTTTGGTGTGACAAAAGTGCCTTAAAATGCAGCGATATCTTAAAAAACCCCAACCGATTTGGTGTCACAATTGCAGCTGGAAATGTAGCAATTTCTTGCTAAAAACATCTAATTTTGGTACCACATCTGCAGTTGGAAATGCAGCTGATGTCTTGTTAAAAACACCAGATTTTGGTGATACCATCAAAGCTTGAAATGCAGCAATGTCTCACTATAAAACATCCAGTTTTGATATCACAATCACAGCTGGAAATGCAGCAATGTGCCAGCCAGTGTTGTTGCTTGGTAGTCTCAAACAGTGGTCTGTAGCTTGGTAGCTGACTCGCCTTGATTTCATGCCATCCACCATCCGCAATCCACCATCCCATCCACCTCCTGATAACAGTCAGTTGATATGCATGTAATCAGAACTTCAGAACCATAGATATGATACACATGAAACACAGTAATGTAACATATGCACAGTTTGCAGAAATTTGCAACACTATTATTTTCTTCTGGGGACTGAGCTGTTTATCTTCTCTTTCTTATCTTTTACCACTACTTCTCTGCATAACTATTATTTTTTTCTCCGCTCCTTCTGCCTGTCCCATCTCCTTCCTCTCTGAAGTTATAGCAAATATCTCTCCTCCTGCCCTCCACTCTCTCTGCCTCTCTCTTGGGGGAAGCTCAGTGCCAATGTGGAGCTTTTATTTGTGTAATTTACATCCTCTCCGACAGCCTTCTGTGCCCCCCTACAACCCTTGGTTTTTACTGCAGCCAGACCGTCGTAAAGCAGCCGCTCTTTGTGATGAG
>NC_056481.1:18005071-18035071 GCF_008729295.1 Plectropomus leopardus | reverse complement strand
ATACCCCACTCGCAAACGTTGAAGCTTTTGTTTGTCTGAAATAAGGTGTCGCTAACAAGTGGCTAAATGAGACTACAAAGCGTCATCAGCCAGAACTGTGCTGAACACGGCTTTACAGCCTTTTTGTGAAGGTGACGCAACTGAAGTGTAGTTCACAATAGTCAAGTATTAGCTTTTAACTTTTAGCGACTGCATTTAGGCCTTAAAAAATGCTGGAAGTGGTGTTCATTTGCGAAGATTATCTTGCTGAACCAAACGTGCGAGTATTATACACGGTTGTTTACCACAGAGCTTATTATTCACAGTCATCCAAAATCCAATGGAAAAATTCCCTAGGCTTTTTGACGAGGGAACCAGGCCGATGTTAGCTTCCGGTTTGGCCTACAGAAAAACATCCCTGGGGAACTCTATAGCAAGGTGCATTGATAATTACGACTTTCATGTGCATACAGTGCTGAGCAGTGCTGCAGACTGAATTAGTCTGCACCAAGTTTGGAAGAGAGACTGAATAAGTAACAGATAAAAAGAGGAGGTAACCATCATAACATTTTCGCTGGGCTTCATGCTGTTTCCTAATCCTTTCTGGTGCGTCTGTGACTTTGAACATGACACATCAGTAACAACAACAAAACAATAATGGACACTGCAGCCGTGTACACATCTCTGGTCTATTGCCAATGGGGAGGGAGTCTATCTCCCCTTTTATTGGGTTTCCCAGCGTTTAAAAACCTGCTTATGCATGCTAATTTTGTTGGGAAAAGGGTATAATGAATGTCGGGACACTGCAAAGCACCTGAGTAAATAAGGCTTATTCTGACCCCATATCAGTAGAGGGCATTGCCTAGAAAAAAACTAATAATAGTTTGTCACAAAAAACATAACTAAAATATTCAGAAAAGTTCATCCAGCTACTCAAAAAATAGCACAATTTACACAAGTTCCTGGAGGAAAAAAAAATTAACAATAGCCATTTAATAATAACAATTTGGCATAAGCATTATAGTTTTATCATTTTTAGCAACCACAATGCTATCTGCTAAGCTGAATAGTTCAAGGTTCAGCTGTCACAGAATCAAGATTCAGAACAGCCTTGCTGGGGAACAAAACCAAGAAAGTGGAGAAAACATGTCAGAGTGACAATAAAGAGCTAAAGCCTGAGGTTATGCTTAGGGAGAATGGAACAGCACCTTATGTTCCTCGCCAAGGTGCTCTTGAGACATTCAACAAAAGAAAGCTGGGACAACATTGTACAACCCTGAATATGTCTGAAAAAAAAGTTTATTTCAGTCAGGGTAGGAGAATTTGTTTGTGTAAAAACTTTCAGGCGACGCAATACTGTCACAACACAATAATGGTGATACAGTTCAAACTAATGAATATTTGTCCTGCACTGAATCATTTTCCCTGTTGCTCGCTGGGACTTCCAACACCAAAATGAAAACGTAAACAGAAAATGAAGATTCAAAGTGGAAAGAAAATGCTGTGGACAAAAACCTTCCCCAGCATTCAAATACTATAATAAGAACCAACAGATGCTAATTCCACACAAAAAAAGAGTATGACTCAACTCTGTTAGCACCTTGTCACCATCCGCTGTTCATAAATCAGAGCAACAGAAATCATGTTTATTCCACTAGCTTTTCCTTTTGCAAACAAGCAAAAATGTGCAATTAGTTTTCAATAATCTCCAACAGTTGACATAACAAATTCAACAAACATCTCCAGTGGCACTGGTTTGTCCTGTGAATGGGTTCAAGATGTTAACAGTGCAATCATTTAATGATCCTTTTCCAGAAATGGTTCCAGTCAGTTTGAGCGGTTCTATTATGCAAATGGCGGATTGGCTCTCTCTGTTCCTTTACCTCCCCCCCTCCTCCCTCTCTCTTCCTCCCACCCTTTCTTGCTCTGCCTCTCTCGGCTGAGTGATAAACACTGTCTGTTGGCCATAAATCCAGGGGGAGTCCTGACAGGCGTCCCAATAAAGCGCTCTATTTTCTCCCTGTTTGGTGGGTTTGTCAGGGGCCCAGAGGAAGTGAGATAACATTAGGAGGAGGAGGAGGAGGAGGAAGAGGAGGAGGTGGTGGAGGAGAAGACGCAATTTCATCAGTCCTGCATACGCAAACACAGGAACACGCAGACACACTCATAAACAATCAGTGAGGATATCCACATGGAAGGATGAAACACACACACACTCGAAATGAGTGATTCATGTGCTGAGTGGCCAATACGCTCAAACCGCAAGACAGTTGGTGAAAATGTCGGCCTGTAAGCTGTGAAAAACACATTTTTTTCAGTCTCTCATTCCTTTGCTCAAACACACACAGATAAACAAAGCCAAGAAAACATTCACAGAAGCACAAACTTAACTAATATGCAAAGAAAACACAGACTCCCTCCCGTTCTGTCTGTCGGCAAAATGCAGGCTTCCTCATTCATTTCAATGAGACATAACAACGACACGGCACTCTGGAAAATACATGCTGAACAGTACGTGCAAGTGTGCATACCATATAGAATACCTCATGTGTATTTGCTGCTTGTCTTGCCAATATCAAAATGGAGTGAAAGGCAGTTTTTCTGCAGTTGAGATTAAATTTCCAGAGCTGTAAAACCCAGCCATGTCCATGTGCAAAAATGTGAATGTGTTTCAGACAGCTGTTAAACATATAAATATCTACACTATAACTATGGTTGTTCAAAAATTTGAATGACTGCCTGCCATTCAACCCATTGTATCTGCACCCAAAATATCATGTGGTGGTACTGCTTTGTCTATGTTTGTTCCGTTAGGCTACGTTCAGACCAATCTGAATGAGTTGCTGTAGTAACAACATAGGTGCCAGTAACTACGTAACTACGCTGATGACGCAGCTTTCCGATGCAAAAGCATATGAAAAAGAGGTCCATTATTTCGTCCTCAAAACAAGTCACTGTGAAAAACTACTTTGTCACACCAGACAAACTCGGTGGCGGAAGAGGCTGGTATGCATTGCGATGTTCCATGCTGCAGTCTTGGCGAGCTGCGTCGTGGATGTTGTTGTGTGTCGCATTGCAGGTGACACTTTAAAATCTGATTTGAGCGAATAGAGCATCTGGACTGAGCTGCATCTACAGAAATGCAGTTGGTAAAGCATTTTAAATACCCTCCAAATGTGGTTTGGATCCACTTGCAAAAATCACGTATTATTATTGTTATTATTCTTTGTTTTTAGCTGTCCATACAGCAGTTATTATTACTAACTTTTTGCTGTCCATTCTAAAATCAATCTGGATACAATCTGGCTATGCCAAAAACATGTCTGTGTGAATACGGCCATATATAGGAATAAGAAAAAGACACTGCCAAACAACTAAATTGACCATGATCACCTTTAAGCTCTCCTTAGCATGACTTAATGTCCATTAGCCGGGATTCGGCTTGACATCCTAACTGTCTGTATGTATACCAGCTTCCATCAATCTCTAATCTCTTTCAAGTGCTTCTTCCTAATTTTCCTCCCCCTCCTTCTCTTCTCCTTGAAAGGACACACAACACTAACCCACTCCCTTAATTCAGTCCCTCAAACTTTTCTTACCTGTCTCTGTGTCTCACAACACACACTCCATCAAGTCCATCACTCTTTCTCAGCGCTTGAATTTCACTGCCTCCTCATTTCTCTCGGACACACTCAGTACACTCCCTCTCCACCTCTTTTATCTTTTCTTCATTGACTGATGGTTGTAGAGGACTGTTTGCTAGCACTGCAGGCTAGACTTTTCATACAATACAAGGGCCACAAAACAGACTATATTTACACTTTGTTTAATGAAGGGATGTCCAAATGAAAAGTTAAGAGGGAGACAGAGAAAGACGTGGATATAAAATAAGATATGCTGTAAAACGGGGGGCTGGAAGGCAAGACTAAGAAAGCTTGGGCTCTACAGGCTGAGCGTTTCTGCTCTTAAGAGGATTCCCACCTGGTAGCAATTTAGGTTCTGCCTGGTAAAGCAGGCCCTGGGAAGGAAAAATAATGTCTGTTGGGTTAGTGGTTTCATTTTTCAATCAAATAAATCATGGCCTTACAGAAAATAATTTTTGTCTGTTAATGGCCTCCCCAGCGTTTGAAGTTTCTCAAGGGACAGCTAGCTTTGATGTCAAGTGAGGAGCGGACTTCCCTCAGTGTGTGTGTGTGTGTGTCTGTGTGTGTGTGTGTGTGTGTGTGTGTGTGTGTGTGTGTGTGAGCTAACATTCATTCCATTGCCTTCTCAAAGTCCTGAAACACAACACCTGAGGTACTCCTGACAAAAGTAAAAGCCCTGTGAAGGCCTTTACTTGTAGCCATGCCAGCATATAAAATACTCTCACAAACTCTTGTCAATGATGGCACCACAAGCAAAATGTCAGGATACTCACTGTAACATAAACCTGCACAACAGATGAAGGCGTACCAGCCTCGGCTAATAAGCTTACATGAGTACACAATTCATGGTTCAGATTAAAGCAATAATTTCAAGAAATATGCCTATTTGCTTGCTTTTACCATTCTCACATCTGTGTAGTAAATATAAAGCTACAGCCAGAAGCAGGTTACATATATGAGGTTAAATAAAGATGTAACCTATAAATTAAGTTCATAAGTTTACAGGCAGTGTCTGTTGACTTTCAAATAACTTTCAAATCCTGTAAAGGTTCACACATTGTCCAGAGTTTCCCTTTCATACATGCCATCTAACTCTCAAGAAAGTTAATAAGCAATTCTACCAAAATGATGAACTATTGCTTTAAATTTAAGAATAAACAAGACACGCACGGCTTAAAAAAGACGCAAGGATGAGTTCCCTCTGACACTGTCTACTTTTTCAGTTTTGTTCCATTTATCTTTTTTTTCCAATAACAAAAGTAAGAAGCACTGATAGTTGTACATAGAAGAAAATGGGCCAATATAAACAGCATGTTCTTTGGCAAAAACATCTCACTGTGGAGCAGACTAGATTTTTAGAAAGGCCGGCTGTGCTTTAGAAAATTGGCCTTCCTGTCTGAAGTGCCCACTAAATGCGTAAGTGCCATTATTCAGCTTCCGCCATACAACTTACATATCTTTTTTGTATTTGCCCAATGGCCAAGAATTTCTGAAAAATGGTAGCGATGGAGCAAAATAAAAAAGGGGGTTAATTCAGTCTGGAGCTAGAGCATCATAGATATATGAAACCACCCCCACCAAAGACTAATCAGTACTAGAAAATAATGGAAGCGGGGATGCAGAGCATTAAGAGCTCTTGACCTCTAAGGAGGAGCACAACAACATGGACAGAAAACAAAGTGGTTGAAGAAGAGCAGAGACCTTAACAAATAACTAAGGACGTCCTTTCTGGTATGAGGCGCATTCACATGGAGCTTATTCAGCCACAGCAGCATGGCCTGAGTCTACCAACTATGGGCTGGATGAATCAACAGCCACACACACACAGAGAAATGGACAGATGTGCATGTGTGCACGTGCACAAATACACGCACAAGCACCACAAGGGAAAAGTACGTCAGCTTCTGGGCATACAGAACAAGCAGCCACACCAAACGTGTCGACAGACAGACGACTACCTTCACGATAAAGACTTAAAATATTCCTTCAAAACGTTTTCCCCTGGAGCTCTTCCACTACTTTCCATGTGTAACTTCAGTCCTCGTTTTGACATGAAGGCTATTTTTCAAAGGTCTGAAAAAAGCAGCTCTGACAGCACATCTGCCAGAGCGCCTTTAAGTTTTTCAGAGAGGTCGTATAGTTGTCTTCCCAGCACAAAACCGCCTAATGCTCTCCAGAAACAACTCAAACACTCACTGTACTTGCGCTGTTCATGGCTGTGGTATTTGCGTACACATTCACACAGAATTATACTGTACATTTGCTTAAGGAGATATTTTGCTGATTTTCAACCAGCTTTGTATCAAAACAATGTGGGTACTACATGTTCCTCCAAATGATGTTATTTACGTTATTTGTAGGAGTTTGACTGGCTCTTGGGGCTGTTGCTCAAACTACAGGCTGTACTTGCACATTTTCGTGTTGCCCACCAACTGCTGCCAACCCCACTGCCGCCACCACGTACTGAAAGAGTATATAACTTATCAAGAGACACGTCCGCTGCTCTCTCCGTCTCTCAAACTCAAACCAAAATCCAATCAAGCTGTAAAACTAGGCAATTCTGATCAAATATGAACCAAGATAATGTGACTGCGTGGCCTTTTTCTCGCCTGATATGTTCTCAGAAACTTATTTTAATGCCCCATATTGCATTTTGAGTTTGTGAACAGGAAGTGGGCGCCATACTGCTTCCTGCATAGTGAAAACGGAAGTCCAAAAATGGAGATCAATTTGTAAAACTAAGCAGTACTGATTAAGATTGAAGATTCTAGTACTGAGTTGCTTATTTCTCGCCTCACAAAGTCCAACCAGCCACCATTGTTTCACACGGACCATTCAACATTACATCACGAACATAGCATTCTGGTAGTTGTAGGTTTTCTACCTCTTGAGCGAAAGCACCCTTTTTCTCTGTTATCTCTGGTCATGTAGCACCAGTTTGAAAAGTATTTGCGTCTTTCTTCTGCACAAATGGCCTAGTTTTATGTGAGGGCCTTTTTTATACTGGTAAAATACTTCTTAAAGAGCCAAACCCACAGGGACAAACAAAGACAAATTCAAACACAGAAAATTAAAAAAGGTGTGGACATTTCCTGGGCTTAATCAAATGCTAAAACACACTCACTTGTCTTGTGCACACCCATGAGAACCTCAGTTAGTATTAATATTTAAAGCAACATAACTCCCCAAGTCAAACCAGCTCACTCGCTCACTGTGTACACAGCTCGATTATCTGCCCCATTTGAAACTCAAAGCCTTGCTGGGTAGACGGGCGGGTGGATAGACGGATGTTTGCTCACTTCTTATTGAGTCTCTTATGTCACCTTTGGATGGAGGGTGCATGGACACGGAGAGATAGCAGGGTCAAGAAAATGAAAGGAAGAAAAGAATGAAGGGCCTGAAGCGGTGAGAAAGGGAGAAGGAGATGCAGGAAATAAAGACAAACGACAGGGCCTCGGGAGGGAAAACAAATCTTGTAAAAGTTTACAACATTGAAGGGGAGCGAGCCAGGAAGACGACCTGAGGGGGAGAAAAGGAGATAAAACCCAAGTAGACTGAGAGTGAAAGAGTGAGGTGGTGAGAGCGGAGAGTTTGGCCAAGTGCTTACAGGAAATAGTTCTGTTTGATGAGTAAATATTGAATCAGCAAAATCCCATCTCTGGCACCGCCTGACCTCTCCCTCCCTGCCTTCCCTCTGTTTCGCTCTCTCTCTGTTAACAGTAAACAGAGACATTTTAAGTTCTGGGGCATAAACATAAGTTTATTAAACAAATCAACTGACATCATTTGAACTGCATCTGCAAAATTAAAGCAAACCGGCATTTTAGAAGCCCCCCCCCCCACCCCCCCGCATCTCGCTGCAGGTATTTAAGTAAGTCCTGGTCATTTGTGGAAAGTGTGAATCTGTTCCTGATTCTTTGGTGATGCCTGGGCCTGCTGTGATTTAAGATGCCTGCAGGGGCTCTTCATTTCCCTCAATCACTCTCTCCCCCCTCTCTTGATCTTTCTCTCCCTCTTCCTAACCTCCTCATCAGTCCTGTCTCTTTCTTTCAAAGAATGACCGATTAGAGGAGCCTCTGGGTCAGAGTGGGAGGTCTTGAGTTTGACCTTAAGTATGTAGCCTCGCTCCATCTCTTTCTCAATCACTCGCTTTTGCCTCCTATTTTTAAGATTTACTCGTGATGTTTCACCTTAGAGTCACAATATGTGGGTGTTCAGTATGTATGAGTCACAGCATGTTTGCTCACTTAAAGGATAATACCAGTTAATTACAACCTCTTAAGTTTTAGCCATTATTTCTATGAGTTATCAAATGGTTAGATAATCTGAAAGGCTTATTGACCCCTTAGAGGGAACCTAGAATGCTTTTTTTTCTGTTGTATATATAAAGTCACATTGTCAGATGTTCAAATGAAACAAGGACAAAATTTCAAATAGAGGTAACTTTACCACGTTAAAGTAATCTCTGTAAGCAAAAACTTCACGCTTAAGACTGTTCAGAACAAATGTCTTTGTATGGTCACCTGCTCATCTTGCCTCTGCATCTGCATCTGCATCTGCAGCTACTTAGGTTAGACGCAGCACTGATGGACCATCTCCAAAGTCCGAATCTCCGCCCAGTCGGGTCAATGTCTGCCTGGTCAGCATGAACTAACACAACAGCAGCAGCCAAAATCCAACACTGAGCCGCATCACGGTCTAAACAGACTCACACTGACACAGAATTTGCTAGAAGCTGTCGTTAATTCATTAATAATCATTAAGTAATGTTAGCCGTATGAGGAAAACAGTTAGCCCTGTCACTGTAGCCCTATTAACACAGAGACCACACTAAAGGGCCCCTACAAGGCCCCTTCTTTAATGCCTACTTTGCAGTTTTACACAGAACCAAATGACTGTGGCATCATTCTGCTCCGTTGGGTGATTATACATTGCACTGCAGCTCAAAAGCTCAATATGCACACAGCTCTACAATGATATACGATTCAAATAGAAGAAATACAAATGAGTGCTTATGTCCATCCCTATTACATGCACTACTACATGTAAATGCATCAGAGAAACAAGTAAGCTTAGTTACTGATGTTGGTAATTCCTCCCCTGATTATATTCCTGCTGGAACATGTCTGGTTGTGTCATGATTTTGGTTTAGAAACTTTTTTTCTGTGATTTTTCATGATAGAAAGCGCTACTTTTCTTTGTTACAGTCATTCCCCAGCTGCAGTGATGTTGCAAAGACGTCGATATGAAAAGCCCAGACAAACCAAAGATGACTGGGCTTTTTCGTGAAGGAGGTTTAAAGAGACAGGTGCTTAAACTAAGTGTTTCAGACAGGGGTGAAAAAGGTTTTCCAGAACAAACAGGATGAGGAAAATAAAGTGCTTTTTGTACATTAAAGCATGTAAACATGCTCCAGTAGAGACCCAAAATACAGGTATGAACCTGAAAATGAGCAGAATAGGCCCCCTTTAAAGCCGACCATTCACTACACAAGAATTGCAGCTTGTTTGGCCTCTCCTGACCCGCAGAGGAGCATTTCCGATGACAAACCATAATCGTTCCTGATTGCCTCGCTGCGGGATATTTCTTCTGGTTTAGGTCTTTCTTCAGTGTACACAAAACAAGCGGCTGATCAAAAGACTGTTATTGTGTAATTGTATGGTGCTTTGTCAAAATGTGTATTGTGTAAGCTTCGAAAACCTTGAGAGAAAATCCATAAAACCACTTTCTATTTGTGAGGTCTGCCACACTTTGAATTCGAATATTCTCATATAGTGTATTCAAGTCAGTCTGAGTTAAAAAAGAAAGGAAATGTTTTGTTACAGTTACTTAAACTATGGCCTTTGTGTGTTTACGCTTGTGTGTGTGGGTGTGTGTATCTGCTCCAGCCAAAGACCTGAGATTTTATCTTGGCAGCAGAGGATCAGTCAATGTCAATGTCTGTGGAATTCCTCAGTAGCTCCACCAGATCCGACCAGTTTCACAACCATCAACAGCTTGTGTGTAACAACAATAACACTGAAAATCCCACACAGTGTAATCCATCTCTGACACAAACGCTTGGTTAAAAGCAGAGATTAATTAATACATAATCCATGCAACCACTCTCAAACACTCCCTGTGTTGTGTGTTACACCACGGCCACTTCATTTTTTGTCAAATAGTTCAGATTCTGACAGCGAGGGCGGCAATAAAATATACAAAAATGGCCACAGTGACTGCCACGTTCCTGGCACACGATTTAAGCTGCTGCTGTGACTGTGCGAAGGCGTGGACATCTGTTTGTTGCATGCGACAGACTAAATTAGGGAACTAATCAAGGCATAATGCACACCAGTTGTTAAGAAGGGCCATTTCAAATGGAGGGCAAACCTGTGTCACTAATCACATCCTCTCTGTGTGTCTAGTGTGAACCTACTCACAGGATGTTTCTGTGGAAAATAGAGAGACTGGGACACAATGATAAAAGGAGCATAAATGTGTGTGTGTGTGTGTGTGTGTGTGTGTTAGCTGCAGAACGAGTGGAGAAGAATGACAATAGTTGTGGAGAGCAGTGCACAGGCTAACTGCTGAACAGCTGTTCGTCCCTAATGAAAGAAAAGAAGAGAGTTGAGTGAAAAGAGAAATCAGAGAGATTAGAAGGGTGAAAAATGAAAGAAAATAGTGAAAACATACCTCTGCATACCTCTGATAATTTAAGAATTTACACCCCACATCTGTGCTTCGTGCAGTGCATTCACACAGGAAACACTATTCAGATGGAATTTATTTATTTAAGGGAGGTTCGTTGATTTTAATACTGCGTGTGCTGATTAGTGATTTTAATCTGGTCTGGAACACATATGTCTATGTTACTTTTCCCACTACACCAGTCATAATTACAGTTTTTTGGCCTGCTCATTGGTCCTTTCTTGGTTCATGTCCTATCTGGGCAAAGAACTTTTTAGTTTATAGCATATTTTTGTTTTTGTGCTTGAAGAAACACTTTTCCTGTTATCAAATTTATTAGAACACACTGTTTGAGCTCAGTTTGGGACTTAGTTGGGGTTTTTTTTTTCTATTTTACTTTCTGTTGCATTTTTACTGAAAATGTGATCAAAACTTTTTTTTTATGATTTCCACTGTAGCCTCAATAACTGATCTCCAGGAAATATTAAGATGCTGATTCACACAAGTCACGCAAATATTGACAATGACTTCTATGTTTCCCAAAAATGGAAGTAATTTGTTGAACAGTGACTACAATATTACTCTTTTATTGAATAAGAGACATTTGAGGACATTTTATTTGCTTTGAGAGGGTTTCCTGTATTCCAGTATCATGAGTACTCTAATATCCTTTTAATACAAAAATTAGCACATTTGGATTCTTAAACATGTTGAAAGCTGTTAAATACAGACAATAATCTCATTTCCCATTGAAAGCAGACCAGAGACACGTACAGGACTCTGCAAAGAATATGCCTTTCTGGTTTTTTTTTTGTTTTGTTTTGTTTTTTTTCTGTATGTCATGTTTTGCATGACAGAAAACAAGTGACTAAACAGCAGAAAGAAAACACAACAAGATGAAGGTACTTTACTTTACTAAGTAAAGCACATGAAATGTTAAGTCCCAAAAATGTATCCATGTTTTCACCATCAGACATGCAGCCTGTTTGCTGACTTGTTTGGTATGGTGCATAATAGGTTAACTGGAAGAAGGTCCAATAGCAACTAGGTGAAAGGGGGCATATCACCACCGATCGTGGTGGAGTCAGACATCGCTTAGTCAATGAATTGATTCTCGCCCTGTGCTTGTACACTGGGACAAGAACAGCAGTCCAATGAAATGGCCTGATCGAGCTATAACTAGCTTGACTTAACTGTGCATGTAACGAATTTAATGTATTGGGCTTGATACAATACTTCAGAGCCAAAAAAGATGCAAAACAACTAGACTAGGCTGAGCAAAAAGGTACAACAACAAAGACTCATCTTTCACAGAGCCAGTAACTGAAAAGCAATGATTACACCTGGCAGACTCAAAAGGTAGCCACAGCATTTAGAGGAGGGCGTCCACAAATCTCTGGAATGCTAATGATAATCATTGCATTAGTTAGCCTGTGGTACACTTAGCGCTGTAATGTGCTAATGCTGTCACCGGTGCATTATCTTTCCACTCTGAGGAGACTATGTGCTAATGCTAGCAGACAGGCTTGAGGTTAAGTGTGGCCAGGGGCCCCTTAGAGAGGTGCCAAGAGAGAGCTGGTGGCCCCATAAGCTCTGGCCGAACAGAGCTCTCTTAGCCCCTTTGCGCAACACAGCTAGCCATTGTGCTAGGCTGAAAAAGCGCATTAGCCGCTGAGAAAAGGGTTTTCCCTCTGAAACCCCCTTTGGACAACAAGCAAAGCTCTGCTTGATAATTCAATCACTCTCCGAGCTGTGCAGGGCAGACCCGCACAACCTCCAGAACCTTTCCTCAGCTCTCTCCTTCCCTTCCCTCCCTCATCTCCTCCATTAGGTAACTGCCCTATATTTTACACATGCCGTCATTCCTGCCGCCTATCAAAGGACAATAGAGGAATGATGCCTGTGAGAGAGTCATTGACATTTGAATGTATGCGGCGGTGTGAATTATGGCTGCACGCAATGGGTACTGAAAAAGGGCATAAGAAGATAGAGATATATGTGTGTGCGTGTGTGTGCATGTGTGGGGAGGGGACGAGAGATAAAAGGAAGGAGAAGGGGGTCAGCGCGAGAGCGGGTTGAAGGAAAGGATAGGAAAGCCGTAGAGAAGGAGGGGGAGAAAAAAGCAGGAGTTCTTATCGCTTTACCCTTGTCTTGACTTCCTTGCGGGGCCTTTGAAGAGAGCAGAAATAAAGATACTTGCGCTGGCACATCAGAGAGAGATTTAGATTATGCCAGTGTTTACCCAACTGAGTGCTGCATGGCTGCTGGCGACAGCCTGCTGGTTTTGAAGTTGTTATGGCCCAACTACAGCTTAAAGCACTCGCTGCTCAAAATATAACACCCATGCTGCAGAGGAGGGCTTTCTCTTAGTGTGCTCATATGTCAGATTGTGTGTGTCTGTGCACATGCGTGCATGCATGTGCCAGTTGTGTGTGAATGTTTATGAGAGATAGCATGTGTCCTTGTATTCCTAATAGAGTGTGTGATGCATTCAGCCTTTTTCTGTGTGCACAAATGTGTGTGTGTGTGTGTGTGTGTGTGTGTGTGTGTGTGTGTGTGTGTTGCGCTCTGAAAATGGAGCCATCCATCGGATTATGGGTAGACAGCTCTTTGAAAAGGAGGGCCTGTATTTGCATAAGCGGCCATGGAAAGGAAAAACCTATAGAAAGACAAAATGAGGAAGCAGGAGAGAGAGACAGAAAGAAAGAAAGAAAAAGAGAGAGAGAGAGAGAGAGAAGAAAAGAACAAGAGTGAGAAGGAGGGGGAGTGGACCACACTCGCCAAGCCACTTGGGGATAAATCCTGTGGCTAGGATCAAGTATTCTGGGCAGGGATTTGGCCCCAGGTCCCCTCAAACCAAATGGAAAATAACAGGCTGCGAGTAAATAGGTGGCAGGGTAATGATAGCTCTGTCAAGTCCTTAGGTAGAGAAAGGGAGGGTGGGAAGAAAGGAGGATAATAGAGAATGAGAGGGAGAGGTGAGGGGAATGAAGAGTCTGGGGTGGATGATCAGGTACATGATGAAAGAAAGATGAGAGTGGAAAGGAGGTGAGGGGACAAGGGAAAAACAGGACGAACAGAGAGAGCAAAGTGATGGAGGGACAGAGGAAGAACTGGATAAAACAAGAGATGTGCAGAAGCCAACAAAGTGAGGAAGAATGGATATGAGGGAAGGCCGGAGGGCCAGAGGGCCAGAGGAGAGGGTAATGGGGTTTTCTTGTGGGAGCCCCTTTTGGCTGAGCTCGCTTGTGTTTTGGCACATGATGCTGGCACGGGACACGGGTGCTGCCAAAGCCACTGAGTGTGTGTGCGTGTCTATGTATGTGTGTGTGTGTGTGTGTGTGTGTGTGTGTGTGTGTGCCTGAGGCTCCCACTTCTGTCACATCTGCATAGAAGGCCTGTATCTTTGTCTCCCTGTCCCTCTCTGATTCTCTGTTTCTCTCTCATCGTTTTGCTTGTTTGCTTGCTTTTCCATCTCAGCAGATTTCTTTGTTAGGCTATGCACTGACCTAATGAACAGCCCAAATAATTACTTTAACCCACAGGAAAATCACCAAGAAGGTCTTCCCAATCAGCGAATTTCCAAAACGCAAGTGCACATGCAAAGGCACAAACACACACACACATACACACACCACCTAAAGTGACATTAGTATTTTTCTGTGAACTGATTCTGCCAGATCTAAGGCCAAAAGCATTTTTATTTTCCATACAAGGTTTGACAGTCTAAATGGGCTCTGCAGGACATTTAGTGTGACAGCATCACTCATGTCATGAAGTAAAAAAGCTATCGGCACTAACGACGGATCACAAATGTGCAACCCTTTTTCCGATACTAGATATCAACAAAAGCCAGCAACTACGTCCTAATAACTTTCAGTGAGCTGTAAATTCACCACTCCTTCACCTTATGGCATGGCCTCTCTCTTGCTTTGTGCCACAGCCTGCATGTCCGCAACTGCAAAGCGTGGCATGAAAGTCAAGAGCACTCACTCTGCAGCGAAATTTCGGGATTAAGCATCTCTAGAAATACACTGCACAGAAAAATAAGACTGCTCAACCTGAAGCTTTGTCAGTTGACTGAGGGGCTCCGACTGATTATTCGAGTCTTCGACTTTCAAGAGGCAGCGCTGCTTTTTCCTCTGTCCTCTAAAGATTGAGTTATCACTGCTTCAGCTCAGTATCACTAGGAGTAACACTCATATTGGTGTTCCAAACCACAAAATTTCCATCCAATGCCCATCAGTGCTCTTTATGCAGCAAGAAAGAAAGCCATGTAAAAATAACTTAAATGCTTATTTTCTTAACTTATACTGCTTATAATATTATTTCCTGGTGTTAAATGGCTGCCGTAAAAGGAATACATCACCACACAAAATTATCATTTGTATATCAGTTACTCACCCTGCGTTATGTTAAATTTGTAAATAACATTTCTTTTTTTCTCACATCCCTCCCTGTTGAAGGAGGAATCCAAAAATGGAGAAAATTCTGTGCAGTAAGAGAAGCAGTAGCAGAATGATTTCAACAGCCAGTTGTATGTCACTGAATAAAGTTATTTACAATGCATGAAACACTAACAAATTATTTATAATCTGATCCAATGCAAAGGCTATAACTCTTCAACTACCTGGTGATGTGCCAAGGCTCTCATAAATGACTTCTTTGAAATTGTAAGAATAGGACAGTCCTTGTGCTCATTTTTCAGCCTCCCAGCGCTCTGCAGTTAATTAACAAGGTCGTTAAGCTGGGGTGAATGAGTGCTATGCTGCCATGCTAGATGTGTTTTACACGCCACGTTTAATAAGCCTGCATCCTCGCCATCAGAGTATCGGCACCCCTCAAATGACTTTCCAATAATGACAACCAACTCCCCTGAGGTACTCTTTCTGTGAGTGCATCTGTGTGTGTGTGGCTAAATGGCGGATACCTGGTCGCCTGACAGAAAAAGTGCTCCAGTCAAAACTTGCGCGTCTGTGTCGTACCCACACACACACTTTGGCTTGCTGCCAAAAGCGAACACACCACAAATGTTCCTCACTGTCATTATCCTCATCCCTACCACACAAGCCGTGTGTGTGTGTGTGTGTAAGTGAGAGTGTGTGTTTTTGCCACCCATGGAGTGTACTGACGTGCCCCCTTGATTCCTGAAGACCACCGGGGCAGAGAGGAACCACCTGTCTGTCCAGAAACCAGCAAACACGCACGCACACACACACACACACACACACACACACACACACACACACACACACACACACACACACACTACCTCACAAACACAAACTTTGCCCAACATTACCATATCCATATTTACCCATGGTCAGAGCATTCCACCACGGGCGGCTTAATGGGATAGGTGACACACACACACACACACACACACACACACACACACACACACACACAAGCTTCCTTGAGGTCTGAAAATATCCTTTCATATTTCTCCCACTGGCCCAAAAGTACATTCATAAATGCCATAAATGCACCCTAATAAGTCAAAAGACGTGGTGCTCATGTGTGTTAGCCGTTCTAGGAAACGCTCCTGTACCGAGCAATTACTGTGGCTGCTGAAACAAGAGCGCTCTGTGGGGAAAAGCCAATTAGTCCGCCGTGGCAGCAGGTAGCAAGCTGGCTCCATTCATTATGAATCCTCATAACACCGTGCTAATGTAATAGCACGGTGTTAGAGGTGGTGACAGACAGCGGAAGGCTTTAATGATAATAACGGGATCAATAGTTGGGATGTTATTGCCAGATAGTTCCATATTCATGCAGGGGCGAAGAAGGATTTAATCGAAAACACTAATGAAAGTCATGCACGTGTATGTGTTCAGGGAACGAGGACATTCTATTGGATGTGGGTTTTTGGCTGTGTGCAATGCAGTTGCGTGCGTGTTTGTGGATGCGCGAGTGCGATCAATCCATAGCGATAATATTCAGTTAACTAATAAAGCTGCGGGCAATAAATGTAATATCAATATCTGCAACCGATCTGCTCCAGTGCGTAACCTAACCTGATGATTTTCAGATAATGTGATGTGAAGACATAACCCAGGAGGCTAGAGCTGGAGAGACAGAGAGAGTGAGTGTGTGTTGCAGGGCATGGATTAACCCTTCTGCTCTGCTTGGTCCAAATAATTGGGCTATTGTCGTTTGCTAAAGGAGGCCAAGGAAGAGGAGCTAGACGACTGTGAGGATGAGTGTGAACAGAGGAAAGAGAGCGCAAAGAAAAGAAGAAGAAAAAAGGGAAAGTATACTGAAAAGGATTTTGATGGCAACTGTGTTAAAGCAAAACGGCCTCGTGACTGTAAGAGAGAGTGTTGGCAATAAAATCTTTGATTGCATTGTTTTCTATTACAATGTTAGAGACATTGTGACACTGCGCTGCAGTTTTGAGCTGAACTTTTGTCCAATGCCCTGTTTCTAGTCATTCCTGTCTCTGGATTTGAAAGCTCCCACATGAACGAGGAACAGCCGATCCACAAAGTTTAAATGATGCATTACTTATATCTCCTTACTTATACAAAACTCTTTATAAGGTAGTGGCTGGCTGGAGACGATCACCGGGAGCGTAAGGTTTCTTGTAAATGACCATTAATAAAAAGGAACCACTTGCAGTTACAGTTTACATCCATGTCTGTGAGAACATGGATCCTTCACACACATCTTTTCCCCGACAGCAGCTGAGATGTACACAATCAGCACAGTTTCAATGTGGGCTCCCAAGATCAGTGTCACCAGTTCAGTATCTGTGCAAATGTCCCCTCCTTTGTTCCTGAGTTATGGCATTGAATACTGCCCAGAAGAGTGTTTTTGTAGGACATTATGAAGTTGACCTTTGACCTTTTGGATATACAATGTCATAACTTAATTTTATCCTTTTAGACGTTTGTGTGAAATGTTGTTATAATCAACATATACATTCTTGAGTTATGGCCAAATCATGTTTTATGAGGTCACAGTGACCTTTGACCACCATATTCGAATCCGTTCATTCTTGATCCATGAGGACGTTTGTACCAAATTTAAGAAAATTCGTTTAGTGAAATATAATTGAGAAAAGGCAGAGGCATTACCCAAAATTATAACGCCTCTGACCACAGCTATTACTGGCACGGCGGCATTAAATGGCAGAGGAGATGCACAGCAACGACACTGTCGAGTGCCTCTGGCATGGAAAAATAAGACCCAGACAAATGAGCTCAGTTATCAGATTATCAGATTATTTCTAAGCATTCCAAAAGTATTTAGAATATGTTACTTAGTTTTAGTAATCTAATAGAATATGATACAAATTACATTTAAGGCCATGTGTTCAGTAATCTGTAGTGGAATATGCTTTCAAAGTAACTAGACTGTGTTCACATAGAAGAAAAATAAATAAATATAGATTTACAAAATGCACATCGAAAGTCCAATCAGCTTCACAGATGTAGGACAGAGCTATATTTTTAGCCAACAACACCCACAAGGACACAAACACAGGGACAAGTGCACACGCGTATACACACAGTCATGCGCGTTTAGCATTTACTGCCTGCCATGCTGAAATCCAATGCTCAGCTCTCTTGCCTCCAATCTGACATTCTGTAAATTCCTCTCATTCAAGCTCCAAACAAACTGACTCTCTCACCCCCTTCCTCAGCACCCACTCTCTTCCTTTCTCTCTTTCGTCACTGCTCAGCATTGAATGGGGTTGGTGAGGGCTTAGCTAGAGTGTGTGTGTATGTATGTGTGTGTGTGTGTGTTTAAAAATGTGAGAAAAAAATAGGTGTTTGAGCAAGGAGGAGTGACAGAGAAATGATCTGCCAGAGAGGGGGATAGGAGAAGGAGAAAGGAGTGAAGGTGGTGTGGTTTGTGTTACAGTGTGTATGGAAGGAGACGCATGTGTTTCTGTTGGTGTAAGTGTGTGTGTGTGTGTGTGTGTGTGTGTGTGTGTGTGTGTGTGTGTGTAAGAATGTGTGAATTATGCCTGCAGTTATCTGCATGCAAGGAGGAGCAGGAGAGAAAGAGAAAGTGAGCCAGCATGAAGGGCAAAGATTGTGCTTATGTTTCTATGCGTGTCTGCGTGCCTGCGTGCCTGCATGTATGTGTGTGTGTGTGTGTGTGTGTGTGTGTGTGTCTGTATGTGTGTAGTCGTGCTCGTCAGGAAGCTGTGGTGTCCCTGGATCTCCAGTGTTTACAGACAGGAAATGTTTGTCCAGGCAAAAGGGAAGGAACCTTGCAGCCCCGCATGGCAAACACTGGGAGAGTGGCCACACACACACACACACACACACACACGTAAATATTCAGAAGCACACACACATACACTTGCAACAGTGTTAAAAAAGGAATCTGACGGGAGCTGCCATGTTTGTGAGTGAGGTGGGGTATCTGGTAGTAGGGAAGTGGGAGTGACTGGGCAGGGCGCTAACTGTACTTCACTTCCCTCTGCACTGACTGCCAACGCAAACTCCAGCAGATAGAAAGTCAATACACTGACCCCTCCTGAACCTGTGTGAGAGAGGCCACGGTCTATCAGGCCCGTCCACACCAATACACACACATATACACACACACACACACACACACACACACACACACTACGGCTGTACATCTGCACCACCAACTGTATTCCTTTAGTTCATATTTCTGCTGCTGCCACAACCACTTAATTGATTATCTAGCCGTCTGTCGATGTTGCCCAGTCTGCTATGAGATGCAGGGATTGTACAAGTATAATGTTTCACTGGATTTCAAAGCACCTTTGGGGTTCTGATTAGTAGTCAGTGATGGTGGTGCATTTACATATATTTATTCCGCTGCATACTTCCACTTCACTACATTTTAGCAGGCAATATCTTATTGAGCTGCACATTAAGATTTTGCACACTGAACTCCTTGAGGTCTTATTTTCTTGAAATAAAAAAAAAATCTGCCAGCGCCCTGAGATCATATCAACCACTTTCCAATACAAATTAACCTGTTTCAAGAATTTTAGAGTCAAATCGAGACTCAGTGTGTGACTTGGTGTGAACTGCCAGTATGAGGTGTCATTTTTCTTAATTTTAGAGCTTTTACTGCTGCCACAGTGTGCCACATTCAAGATATTCAGAATCACCTCTGGTAGATTCTTGAAACAAGGTGAGATTTATTGAAATTATCTTATCGCACTGGCAGATTTTTTAACTTTCACCTCACATGAGGATTTTCCTCTAAATCAAAACATATAATCAAACTGTAAAATATGTATATCTATAGATTAAACTAGTGATAATACACAAGACCTACTGCAACATTAAAATATTGTTTATAGTTTAAAGCATGAGTAATAGGGATGTCAGCTTTAATTAATTTTGCTTTCAATATCCTGACATCTATTAACCTTCATCTATCTGATTACTTTTAAACCCTAACCCTAACCCAAAGGCTGAAGGGGCGTTTGTGGCTTAAAATTTAGCCAATTACTCACAGGCAGCATAGAGGAGGACTGGAAAGTTGGTACAACACAGCAACGCTGTTGGGACGGGTAATCACTGAATGAGCTACCTCAGTTAGCTAGCACATACCAGACACAGTTGGTTTACAGTGCAGTGAACTTACAGAGTAGCAAAATTGACCATCTGTAAAAATATTTTCTGTGGTTAACCAGTTAATGGTTGTTGACATCCTCATCCCTAATCATAAATTATATCATAAAAATTCTGAAAGCAGTTGTACATAACAAGGTCCTTAAATACATACATACAGTATGTTATGATGATAATACCTATGTAATTTGCCTATGTATAATCTACTATGCAGGATTTATAACAGTGTTTTGATGTGGTGGTATTATTATAAGAGTAACTCTTCCAGCTTCGGGGTTAGCAGGTCTTCTTTTGTATAAATGAATATGCTGCAGAACAGCTTTTCATTTCTTATTAAAAAAAAAAAGTACTATTCACATTGACTTAAATAACTAACTTTGCAAGTCAGTTCTGAAGTTTTTGATGGATTGTATAAAGGAGTTGTAGCATGAAGGTTGGCTGCAATGATAGTTTGTGTGAGATTTATTTTAGGAACGCTTGCCAAATTTGTGTTCCCCAAATAAACAATGCTCCATTCTAGCTGTCCTGCCTCACTTCCTTGTGATCTACACTGACATTTCCATGTCGGTCTGTGTATGCTGATGTGTGTGGGCTCGTAAATTAAGGACAGCGCTGGAGGCGATGTGGGTGTGTGCGTAGCTGCTGTGCTCTGTTTACCAACACACACATCTTTCAAATATGAACGATCTAAACAGGATGAAAGTGTCCTTTTACCGGCAGGCTCAAAGACAGCAGCATATGTACACGTACACATGCACACAGTGGGGGAGCTATACAGAAAATCATGTGCCACAGCCGCACAGGTAAACCCAGGACACACACGAAAAGGAAAGTGAATCTTCCTGTTCCCACCTCCTGTCACTGAGCAATCAGCCTGCACAATAGCCACAGCATGGCACAGTCCTCTGAAACGTGAACCGGTACAGGGCAAGAAAAAAGGTATAAAGTTTACTTACTGGCTGGTGAGGGGGTGCTGTACCCACTGATGGGCAGTCCTGCCAGGGCTGGAGGCGACAGGCTCCCCAACATGTGGGGGAAGAAGTAGGAGTAGGTGGGCATGGGGAAGCCGTTGAGGTGGGGGCCCGGCAGCGGGTTGCCCTTCCCAGCCATGATGGCTCAGTCCACCTCCAGTCACAAACAGACCTCACTGAAAAACCCCCTTTACAAGATCAAACAGAGCCAAAGAGGAGTCAGTGTGGATTCCTGTACTGGTTTAATCCCCCATAGGGACACTGCATGAGTAGATATTCCAAAAGTATGCCAAAGGCTGAAAAAAAAAATCCTTATGGTTTGAAAACTTGAGTGCTGGTGTCCTTAAAATGGCCACCAGGACCAAAATCCTGTTGGTTTAGTGAATGTGTGTGTTACTGAAGAAACCAAGATCAAAAAGAGACATTGGGTAGAAGTATAAAAGAGTACTGTAGAGTGTATTATCCTTCCTTTCTCTAGTATTGTGAAGCAAGCTGAAAGGCCTTATTTGTGAGAGGTGTTGGGGAGGCTGGAAACTAGCATGGCCATTCCTTATCTTCAAGATGAAGAGGGGCGAAACAGACAGAAGGCAAGTTGAGTCAAGAACAGGTGACTTTGATGACTGCAGTCGGGAGTGGTGATAGTGGCGATAGGGGTGTTAGTGGTTGTAATGCTTCCAAGAGAGCGTTGATTCACTGTTCTGCTGCAGAGCGCTCCTTGGGAATGGGCTGATCACATGATGCCAAGACAAAGCTCTCCTCCTAGGATGGGCCTCCTCTTCGTAGCTGAACAGCCTCTGCCTGAGAAAAAAAAACAGAGAGAGAGAGAGGGAGAGAGATCATTTAGTGCTTCAATGACAAGGTAAAGAGATCGTTTCCCTTTGTACTTAAGTGCTTGAGCAAAACAGTTCTTTTCTTTGACACTAATTAATGGTAATGTCTCATCTGAAATGTTACAAAAACACCCCCTCCGCCTTAATTATCTAATGGAGTGTTAAAACTGCGAAGAGAGCAGTGGGTGTGTGATGTCTCCTCGCAGCTTTGTGCACTCACACACATGCTCATTAACAGTGACAGACTACAAATACTGCGGGAGACAAGCCAAAACATAAATGAAGAGAGCAACACAAAAGAAAACTTTGCTAATTACACCAGTTGCTGGAGCCAGAGGTGAGACCCAAGGCGCTGTTCTGGGACCACTAGAGATTTCTACTGCTCTTCCAAATTAAGAGCAAGAGACATATAAACAAACCTGTAACCATCACAGAAAGCACAAGCACACACAAGGGCACTGACAACTATACACCCGCAGAACACAATTATCATAAAACGGTACACAAGCACCACAATATATACAAGAGTAAGGGAGAAGCTGTTATTCAAAACAGCCTGTCATAACATGAGTGTTACTTCTTTTTTTACTGTAATGACCCTTTAATGAGTCAGTGGATGTAATGTGCAGCAGTAAAAGTAAAACCATTGCAACACACACACACAAACTACACTCAAAAAAGCAGGAGGAATGTGTCTTTGCATGAACAGTGTTGCTCAGGAATGTGGCACTCTAGCATGAATCACACTAGGACATCATGGATGAACTCCTGTAAAGAGAGAGGGGTCAAGTCAGACATGTTTGTGTACCTGTTCCCACTTGAATGGTGTACATAAAGCATGGGGGTATGACAGGTGTGCAGGGCAAACTGGTGTCAGCCATGTGACAAATTAAAGGAAAAACTGACATAAAGTGATTCACCACATGCAGGCAGAGCAGCTTCAGTGCTGCTTATCACAAAAAGGACGCTGAACTGTACTGGAGGGATGGACTCAATTTTTTTCAAACGATATTCTCTCATTTGTGCTTTAAGACACCTTTCTCAAGTATTTAAGCCTTTGAACCCTGAGCAAAGGCAATGAGTAACTTTGTAAGAAATGTTTCACAAATTGCAAGAAATTGATACATTTAGAAAATTACTTTTAAAACTGGCTAGGGAAAATATATAGGGGAAAAGAAGCTGGTCACGTATGTGGAGCCCTGATGTCTCTTCATCAGATGGAGAGCTGATTTTATGGGCTTGGCCTTCTATTAGCCGCCTTATTTTTATTGATCATTGCCAAAGTGCTCTCCTGCAGCCCTGTTGTGGTGAGTTGGTGTTTGCGGTGGTCAGGGCTTGTGGGCTGGACACTGTGCTTGTATTAGGCCGAAAGCTTTTACAGCATTTTTTATAGCCCAGGGGAGTTGGATATAGTTTTATTTGCTTTTAAAGCCCCTCTCTCCTGAGTAGCCACCTATTAAAACCAAAGAGAGTTAAGAGTTAAGGTAACATACTAGCAATGGGCTCTAAGATATTATTTCTTGTTCCATAATGCATAGTAACATACAACCATTACCATTCTGAAATGTAGCCTTGATACACTCTACATTGCACATTGGTGCGGTCATGTAAAATGCATCAGCATTGTCAGAAATATACACCAAAGTGATGTAAAGCTATATATATTTTAATGCAACACCCAGAGGCCACAGATGCTGAACTCGGCCTTTCAATGAGGAACTACAACTCACTGGGACACTAGGAGAACCCAGAGGCTGGAAATGGGTCACTTCCTTCACCATTACCATTACAGCGACTAGTGTGGGCACCGCAAGAGGCCATTCTGAACAATAAGCAACATCAAACATTACCGTGCACTTACACCAGCAGCAACTTTGTTGTAGTGTACCCACAGCTAATTCTTTTTACTGATGCTGCAGTAAATAGACGGGGATATTGTTGTTTACTACAAAGGAAGTGGCTGCAGCACAACAGTGCCTTTACCATATTTTACACTGGATGGGAGCAAACTAGTGGGACCTAAAGGCAGTTTAGTTTCTACTCATGTGACTTTAGATTCAAACTTTGAAAATGAGAAACATCCTTCAACTGTAAGGCAGAATATCAGCGCTGTTTAAAGACACTCTGCTTTTATGAAAAGGTCACCAGACAGTAAGCGGCCAACACCTAAAATAAATGATCAAGTTCAGGTTATCAAATCATAAAGCATCTAATCCACACGTGACATAAAGTGACATAATATGAATTAAATAACTGAACCATTTTTCCTATTACACAACAGCAAAAATCTGCAATACATAAAATTAGACCTGTCAGCATTAACATGTTGATTGGGATGCGATTAAGGTCTGTACATAACAACTTTTTTTTTTTAGCACGTTAATTGACGGCCAACATTCCTGTCTCAAAGAGGCTTACTGGGCTGAGTTTTTAAGTGATAGTTCTGGATTTTTGAGATGGGGCAGTATGAGATACTTGTGTATATTAAGTGTATTACATACAGTAGCTGGCTGTCAGCGCACTTCCAATTTACAGAAACAAACAGGGTGTATACCCCACAGCTCAAATAAAAAACGTATTTTAAAAAGGCCTTCCTAAAAAATACAACTTCAGTCAAAGTGGACTCTGTATCAAATGTGTATTCAACATGAAGTTTTGTTTCAGTCGGATCGTGTATCAGCCGCTAACAGCAGATTCTGACCCAAACAGCTGACTGGCAGCAGTCGAGAAAAGTAGTGCAGAAGGAAAAGGCTAAAGTGGTGAAAATACTCTAAATATAGCATCCACTTAGACTGATACTGATTTTTTAAAAGTAGGCCTTTTCAAGTGGCTAGAATATGTTTTTATAACGGGAACAGCTGCCCCGTCTGTTTCTGTAAACAGTGAGGTCACTTGACCTCTAACCTCAATATATCTGAATAAAAAATGGGCTCTGTGGGTACCCATAAGTCTCTCCTTTACAGACATACCCACTTAATGCTAGTCCCATGCAGGTTTCTTTTTTTTTTTTGCGGTCATTTGATTCTTAATCAAAACAATCTAGTAAAAATTAATTTACCTTGTCAATATGGACTTCATAATAGTTTTCAAAAGCAAAATAATGAAATTGTAAACCTGTTTTTAAAAAAATGCAATTAATCATGATTAACTTTTGAGATTCTATGATTAATCACAATTTTGAAAAATTAACTGTTTGACAGCCCTGATATTATATTTTGCAACATTTATTTTGTAGTAATTGTCCTATTTATGCAACTGATGATAGAATTTTGGGTGTATCAGTTTAAAAGTGGTTCCATTAATTATTTTCATTGCCTGTAAATATTTTTTTAATCCCAGAAATCTTTGCATAAGAATATTTAATTAATAAGGCCCATTGTCTGGAGCTGATGCATGTAAACAATATCTGACTGGTGCACCCGAAGCATTTCAAATACATTACACAACAGAGGTCCTTTTGTGCACTCATTCATGCATACAGACACACAGAAGAACCCACTCAAAAGCCACAACAGAATGTGGACAGAAGCAGAGTGTAACTGAGCACCTGTATAATCCGGCTGCCATCTGTGAGGACAAACACACACATACACACACATACATAATCAGAGGCACAAAAATCAGACACACACCCCAGAATGAAGAATCAAGACACAATTGAAGGCCTGTATAATCTGCTGTGAAAACTGCACACGCAACACCAGAGCTGGTTAAAGCTGCTGACATGCACTCCACATCATCCTTCCTGTCCATGTACACAAAGCAATCAGTGCTCACAAACAGCTGTGTACTCTGATCCTACATTGGATACAGAGGGCTGAAGTCTTTGCAAACAACTACAGACATGTCAAAAAACACAAACACTATGAGTGTGTAAGTGTTTATATGTGTATATATGGGCAGTATATGCAACACAAGAAAAACAAGAACCTCCTCATGGACACATCCACTCTTTTAACTTGCTCTCCTTTACACACACTAATGTTGGCAGGCAGGATGCCTCCTGCTGTATGATGTATGTGTTCTCTATGATCGGGTTGACACACGAGATCATTGATATGAAGAAGAAGCAAAGAGATTGGTTGTGTGCATAATGTTGTACTTCTGCTGGTTTTCATTATAGCATACAGTTGTGCTAAAGTGCTGTCAAGGCCGACAAGACGTCTCACACAATCACGCATAAGTTTCTCAGACTGATAATATACAGGCGTAAAACAAGCATAAGTAAATGGAATGAGAGCTTTTTTGTATGCCAGTGTTACATATATACATTAAAAATTTACTCCCACACTTGCTTTTTGCACTCGCAGAGATACAACTGAGACATGGACTACCATAGTCTAAAAATGGGAATAGATGGCACAGATTGTGGTGGTGCAATAGTGCAGCCTATAGAAGTGGGTAGGGACCCTGGGGCGTAGAATCAAGCCATTAAGTACATCTTTTCAGAAAGTTTCAAACAATTCCCCCGAAGACTCCATTTGTAAAGCCTTATCTGTCTCTTTAACAGTATAAAGCTAGCCTATATCTGCCGATTTCATTGCAACATACTCAAGAGCATGCAGGCAAGGTGCTGTATGGAGAGCGGCTCCTGAGGGAATGTATGTGATCACTTACAGTAGGAGGAAAAGTAAACAATCTGGGTCACTTGGTCTCAACACTGTGTTTGGAAAGTAACAGGCAAGAGAAAAGGAAGGGTCAGAGGTCACGGGGCACCAGAGACTGTAATTGGTTGTGACAGCTAACGCTGAATTAATAATCGGAAAAAGCAGCAAATGGCAGCGCAAGGTCGGGCTGTACAGCGCAGCAAACAGAGCCACAGGGGATGGCAAATGCAACGCATGACATACAGAGACACTCTGGTGTGTACGTAAAGACACAGACGTGCATGTTTGAACGTCCACACAGTTCAGCAAATACACACATACACAGTTCAAAAAGATCGCTGACAGACAGTAAACTAGACACCAGTTGCTGTTGGAGCTAGACAAAAAGCACAGGGTGATTGTTGAGATGATAACAAACAAGTATGAACACGTGCACGCATATACACCAACACTTAACACACCAAATCTATATTTCTCCTGATGACCAATTATCCGTGATTGGGGGGCAGCAAGTGTTACATATCTCTGTGTCAGGAGCAGCTGGTGGTCAGCGGCAGCAAAGCTGTACTTCAGTGTGTTGTTAATGCTATAAAGGCCAGTGAGATTAGACATGGCTATGTTAATGGTACACACAGCATGATCACAGAGAAGGGCTCCATCTAAAGTGTCTTTTAGCCACCAATAAGTGTACTTGGATGATCTCCACATCTCAGACAATACAGTCTGTTCTCCTCTAAGGAAATATTATTGCTTTGCAACCTTATTATACAATGTTAAGGGGACAGTTAGCTCCCAATTGAAAAAATAATTATTTTCCTCATGTGACAGCGCAAGATGTAAACTTTAATGGCGCCCTGAGCTGCTCTGTTAGCTAACTAAGAGGTGCTAGGCAAGCTAGCAGTAGATGCATGCTCCCTTCTGTGCATAAATATGATTGACGGGTGTAGTTCAGTAGAAAGAATATAGTTCCTATATGCTCACAAAAGGTTCTGTAAATTATCTAGAGTAACCAGATCATGATTTCTTTTAAATATACATTGCTGCTGAGTTTTTCAGATGTATTTTTTGGTGCTTTGTGAACAACAAGCCCAGTGCCACACAGTTCCATTATATTCAAGAGAAGGCAGACATCTTTATGGCCAATATTTCCAACTGTGATTGATAAATAGCACTACAGGTGAGAGGAAAAATATGTATTTTTGCTTTTGCAGTGAACTGTCCCTTTAAGTGTAACCACTGAGCTGATTATTATGGCATTGCTCAGAGATGTGTATTTCAACTTACAACGGCCTAGGAAAACAAATATTGAAGAATAATAAACACAGCATTGCGTCAATTGCTGTCATGTTGTTTTATGGTACCTGCTACTTTATTAATGTTGCTCCTTTCCTGTTGGCATGTCATTTGAATCTCTCCAACATGCTGCACCTGCTGTTTTAAATGACAGACATGCTGCTTCTGATTTACTGACTCTTGTAATTGCCTATGGTATTTCCACCATGATGACATAGTATGTTAACATATAAGGTTGATACACAGACGACTGAGACTTTCTCTATAATGGCCTCATGATAAAACCCACACAAATTTGCACAAAAGCCTCTCCACGGGGAAGGCTACAGGCTGCTAGCTCAGAGTGGATGACAGTCTTTAACGGCACGGAGTGGGCTCAGACTCCAGCCTGTATGGCTTTGCAGTGTTGCACATAATGGAAGTCGTTCAAGCACGATGCATTGAAATTTTTATGAGGACAGCAGTGTGGGTGGATGTAAACGTCAGAAGTCAGATGTGACATTGCGGGAGGGAATGCACATATGTGCACGCATGAATGTGTGCACATTTAAGTGCATGTGTGTGTGTGTTGCGTGTGCAGCGATATGCATGTGCGTTTATATCAACAAGTGTCTGAGCGTATAGGTGCTGTGTGCACTCACGCATGCAACCTGCACGTGTGTGTGTGTGTGTGTGTGTGTGTGTGTGTGTGTGTGTGGGTGGGTGGGTGCGCTTATTAATGTGTGCCCAAGTCATGTCCTAAATCCCATTTGCATGTCATCTTATTGCCCTGGGGAGTCTCTTACAGTACGCTGCATTTACTGTACATTACTAGCTTGGATGGGTTTTGCATAAAGACTAGACCACATCTGCGGCGGTGATGGAGGGGGGGTGGAGGCAGAGTGGGTCACTTTGACACGTCACAAACAGGACTTCAGCTGATAGATGTGAATTATTTAGGTCAGAAAAGGTAATGCGAGGCCAGTGAGAAGCCCGGGAGTCAGAGATGCCACTAACAGTTTGCACTACCTTATTTTGGACTACCTTCTTACTAAAATATGGTGGAGATGTATGAAAAAAAGCATAGTTGGACGAATTCCCAAAACTAGCCTGAGTAACATGTGATAGAGAATCTTAAAGACAAACAGTATTCTTTAGTTATGCAGTAAATGAGTACTTTGAGGAATTTTAATTGTTAAAATCAATGTTTTTCCTAATTTTACAAGATCTGTTGCAAGTGCAACTTGCTTTTTGACCTAGACACAGACAACACCGGCACACCTGCAACATGAGGCAACGCAACAGTCTGCCTTTGTCGTCACGACTTTTTAATGCCAGATTGGCATGTCTAACTTTCATGGTTTAAAGAACTGCATGTACCTCCAGTGTCTGATCCATGATTGCATGGATTTATCCTCATCTCTCATTCTACAGCACAACAACATCCATCTGTTTCCATAAACTTTTTTATGCAAAAACTGTTACGCATTAATAAAAGTACAGTCACCATTTCAAACATTTGTCAAAAAAAATGGTATCCAAACAAAGAAAAATAGCTGATTTAATTCATTTTATCTCTACACCATTAGTATGCAACAGAGATCACACTGCATGTTGGATTATTTCTTAATCTCTTACTTTGAGATAAGTATCAAAGAAATTCAAGCTCCTACTCACTAACTAACCCCAAAATACTTCCATCTCAGTGCTCATTTCACCTGTGTGCCTTCAAGATGGTCAGTAGCTTAGAGAGCAAGAGATGGGAGCTACTTCTCAATGACAGCCAGAAAAGTGCGGTGCAAGAAGGCTAAAGGGTGCTAAGTGCACATCCATGATGGCGAGAGTCCTCAGCCGTTTTGCCAAGGCCCCCTGTGGGGTGAATCCACTTGTCAGCGAAGCGGACTGGGTGACATTTCTACTTCACCTCAGAAAGGTCAGCCTTTAATTATCTCAAATGCCAGCAAGCACTGCACCTGCAAAAAATAAACCCAGGGATGAGCTGTGTGTGTGTGTGTGTGTGTGTGTGTGTGTGTGTGTGTGTGTGTGTGCGTGCGTGCGTGCGTATGTGGTGTGTATAAGATGGTAGCCTGCTTCCTTCACACATAATGAGCGCTACTGTGGCTGTCCGTGCAGAACTGGACCATCTGCCCACCTGTATGCATGCATGCATATAGGCCCATAAACACACGTTCACAGCCAAACCATGACAGATGCACACCCACACACTAACTGTGTCAACCAAAGTCAATAAAACCTACAACTAAAGTCACCCGCGAACCCGCCCCTTAAATAAAGAGTATCACATGAAGACGGTTAAATCCCAGGAACACCGGCAGCTTCTAAGAATGTCTGTGTAAAAAATAGGCTGCCGACAGTGTAGGTAGACAGATTATAGACCTATAGATAGAAGAGTAGCATGGGCCTGTGCTTCTGCTAAATATGGGTCAGCTATG